>NW_026781838.1:10000-152500 GCF_030144855.1 Hypanus sabinus
CCTGTAAATACTGACACACTCCCCGGGACCCCCTGTAAATGCTGACACACTCCCCGGGACCCCCTGTAAATACAGACACACACCCCGGGACCCCCTGTAAATACTGACACAGTCCACTCTCACGTTAGCTGACACTGATAAATAGCTCGAGCAAGCACAGTGCATATTTGTTCCTTAGGCTCACAATGTCAAACGCTATTGTCTGGGAGGATGTTTGTATAAGGGCGTGTTGGCATGTCAAGTTTCAGCTCCAGAGAGATGGCTGAGTCACGCACAGAACTCTCGGTCTCTGATGTACCGTTTCCCTCTGCTCTCCCTCTCATACTCTATTTAGACTCTCCCCTGCTCTCTAAATCCCACATTGGTCTGCTCCTCTACTCTCCCCCAGTCTCAGGCTCTCTCAGTGTCCCACCCACACCTCTCCCCGTCTCACAGTCACATCCCACTCTTCTCTCCCTGTGTCTCGCACACGGACCACTCTGCTCTCTCCCCATCGCTGTCTGGCACACTCACTCTCACTATCTTCTGCCCCCCGTCTCACACACCTCTCTCTCGACTCTCTCCGCACATCTCCCACTCTCTCAGACACACTGCTCACTCTCTGTCTCACGTTCATGTCTCTACTCTCTCTCTCTATCTCTCTCTCAGTCTCACCATTCTATCACTGTCTCACACACAACTCTCTCTCTCGACTGTCTCCACAGACAAGAGGGTAACAGTCAGGAGAGGGAAGGGCAAGAGTCAGATACTAGAGGCACCCCTAGTGTCTATTCCTCCAGAACAATAAGTACTCCTGTTTGAGTACTGTTGGAGGGACGGCCTACCCTGGGGAAGCAACAGTGGCCGTGCCTCTGGCACAGAGACCGACCCTGTGGCTCAGAAGGGGAGGGAAAGGGAGAGGAAGGCAGTAGTGATAGGGGACTCGATAGTTAGGGAGTCAGACAAGTGATTCTGTGGACGCAGGAAAGAGACTCGGATGGGAGTTTGCCTCCCAGGTGCGAGGGTCCGGGATGTTTCCGATCACGTCCACGATATCCTGCGGTGGGAGGAAGAACAGCCAGAGGTCGTGGTACATATTGGTACCAGTGACATCGGTAGGAAAAGGGAGGAGATGCTGAAAACAGACTACAGGGAGTTTGGAAGAGGCCGTGGTACATATTGGTACCAGTGACATCGGTAGGAAAAGGGAGGAGATGCTGAAAACAGACGGCAGGGAGTTTGGAAGAGATCGTGGTACATATTGGTACCAGTGACATCGGTAGGAAAAGGGAGGAGATCCTGAAAACAGACAACAGGGAGTTTGGAAGAGATCGTGGTACATATTGGTACCAGTGACATCGGTAGGAAAAGGGAGGAGATCCTGAAAACAGACGGCAGGGAGTTTGGAAGAGATCGTGGTACATATCGGTACCAGTGACATCGGTAGGAAAAGGGAGGAGATGCTGAAAACAGACGACAGGGAGTTTGGAAGAGATCGTGGTACATATTGGTACCAGTGACATCGGTAGGAAAAGGGAGGAGATGCTGAAAACAGACTACAGGGAGTTTGGAAGAGATCGTGGTACATATTGGTACCAGTGACATAGATAGGAAAAGGGAGGAGATGCTGAAAACAGACAACAGGGAGTTTGGAAGAGACCGTGGTACATATTGGTACCAGTGACATCGGTAGGGAAAGGGAGGAGATGCTGAAAACAGACTACAGGGAGTTTGGAAGAGATCGTGGTACATATTGGTACCAGTGACATCGGTAGGAAAAGGGAGGAGATCCTGAAAACAGACGGCAGGGAGTTTGGAAGAGGCCGTGGTACATATTGGTACCAGTGACATCGGTAGGAAAAGGGAGGAGATCCTGAAAACAGACGGCAGGGAGTTTGGAAGAGATCGTGGTACATATTGGTACCAGTGACATCGGTAGGAAAAGGGAGGAGATCCTGAAAACAGACTACAGGGAGTTTGGAAGAGGCCGTGGTACATATTGGTACCAGTGACATCGGTAGGAAAAGGGAGGAGATGCTGAAAACAGACTACAGGGAGTTTGGAAGAGATCGTGGTACATATTGGTACCAGTGACATCGGTAGGAAAAGGGAGGAGATGCTGAAAACAGACTACAGGGAGTTTGGAAGAGGCCGTGGTACATATTGGTACCAGTGACATCGGTAGGAAAAGGGAGGAGATCCTGAAAACAGACTACAGGGAGTTTGGAAGAGATCGTGGTACATATTGGTACCAGTGACATCGGTAGGAAAAGGGAGGAGATGCTGAAAACAGACTACAGGGAGTTTGGAAGAGGCCGTGGTACATATTGGTACCAGTGACATCGGTAGGAAAAGGGAGGAGATGCTGAAAACAGACTACAGGGAGTTTGGAAGAGATCGTGGTACATATTGGTACCAGTGATATCGGTAGGAAAAGGGAGGAGATGCTGAAAACAGACGGCAGGGAGTTTGGAAGAGGCCGTGGTACATATTGGTACCAGTGACATCGGTAGGAAAAGGGAGGAGATCCTGAAAACAGACGGCAGGGAGTTTGGAAGAGATCGTGGTACATATTGGTACCAGTGACATCGGTAGGAAAAGGGAGGAGATGCTGAAAACAGACTACAGGGAGTTTGGAAGAGATCGTGGTACATATTGGTACCAGTGACATCGGTAGGGAAAGGGAGGAGATCCTGAAAACAGACTACAGGGAGTTTGGAAGAGATCGTGGTACATATTGGTACCAGTGACATCGGTAGGAAAAGGGAGGAGATGCTGAAAACAGACTACAGGGAGTTTGGAAGAGGCCGTGGTACATATTGGTACCAGTGACATCGGTAGGAAAAGGGAGGAGATGCTGAAAACAGACTACAGGGAGTTTGGAAGAGATCGTGGTACATATTGGTACCAGTGACATCGGTAGGGAAAGGGAGGAGATGCTGAAAACAGACTACAGGGAGTTTGGAAGAGGCCGTGGTACATATTGGTACCAGTGACATCGGTAGGAAAAGGGAGGAGATGCTGAAAACAGACTACAGGGAGTTTGGAAGAGATCGTGGTACATATTGGTACCAGTGACATCGGTAGGAAAAGGGAGGAGATGCTGAAAACAGACGGCAGGGAGTTTGGAAGAGATCGTGGTACATATTGGTACCAGTGACATCGGTAGGAAAAGGGAGGAGATGCTGAAAACAGACGGCAGGGAGTTTGGAAGAGATCGTGGTACATATTGGTACCAGTGACATCGGTAGGAAAAGGGAGGAGATGCTGAAAACAGACTACAGGGAGTTTGGAAGAGGCCGTGGTACATATTGGTACCAGTGACATCGGTAGGAAAAGGGAGGAGATCCTGAAAACAGACTACAGGGAGTTTGGAAGAGATCGTGGTACATATTGGTACCAGTGACATCGGTAGGAAAAGGGAGGAGATGCTGAAAACAGACTACAGGGAGTTTGGAAGAGATCGTGGTACATATTGGTACCAGTGACATCGGTAGGAAAAGGGAGGAGATCCTGAAAACAGACGGCAGGGAGTTTGGAAGAGATCGTGGTACATATTGGTACCAGTGACATCAGTAGGAAAAGGGAGGAGATGCTGAAAACAGACTACAGGGAGTTTGGAAGAGATCGTGGTACATATTGGTACCAGTGACATCAGTAGGAAAAGGGAGGAGATGCTGAAAACAGACGGCAGGGAGTTTGGAAGAGACCGTGGTACATATTGGTACCAGTGACATCGGTAGGAAAAGGGAGGAGATGCTGAAAACAGACAACAGGGAGTTTGGAAGAGGCCGTGGTACATATTGGTACCAGTGACATCGGTAGGAAAAGGGAGGAGATGCTGAAAACAGACTACAGGGAGTTTGGAAGAGACCGTGGTACATATTGGTACCAGTGACATCGGTAGGAAAAGGGAGGAGATGCTGAAAACAGATGGCATGGAGTTTGGAAGAGGCCGTGGTACATATTGGTACCAGTGACATCGGTAGGAAAAGGGAGGAGATCCTGAAAACAGACTACAGGGAGTTTGGAAGAGACCGTGGTACATATTGGTACCAGTGACATCGGTAGGAAAAGGGAGGAGATCCTGAAAACAGACAACAGGGAGTTTGGAAGAGACCGTGGTACATATTGGTACCAGTGACATCGGTAGGAAAAGGGAGGAGATGCTGAAAACAGATGGCAGGGAGTTTGGAAGAGGCCGTGGTACATATTGGTACCAGTGACATCGGTAGGAAAAGGGAGGAGATCCTGAAAACAGACTACAGGGAGTTTGGAAGAGATCGTGGTACATATTGGTACCAGTGATATCGGTAGGAAAAGGGAGGAGATGCTGAAAACAGACTACAGGGAGTTTGAAAGAGATCGTGGTACATATTGGTACCAGTGACATCGGTAGGAAAAGGGAGGAGATCCTGAAAACAGACTACAGGGAGTTTGGAAGAGATCGTGGTACATATTGGTACCAGTGACATAGGTAGGAAAGGGAGGAGATGCTGAAAACAGACTACAGGGAGATTGGAAGAGGCCGTGGTACATATTGGTACCAGTGACATCGGTAGGAAAAGGGAGGAGATGCTGAAAACAGACTACAGGGAGTTTGGAAGAGGCCGTGGTACATATTGGTACCAGTGACATCGGTAGGAAAAGGGAGGAGATGCTGAAAACAGACTACAGGGAGTTTGGAAGAGATCGTGGTACATATTGGTACCAGTGACATCAGTAGGAAAAGGGAGGAGATGCTGAAAACAGACTACAGGGAGTTTGGAAGAGGCCGTGGTACATATTGGTACCAGTGACATCGGTAGGAAAAGGGAGGAGATGCTGAAAACAGACGGCACGGAGTTTGGAAGAGGCCGTGGTACATATTGGTACCAGTGACATCGGTAGGAAAAGGGAGGAGATGCTGAAAACAGACTACAGGGAGTTTGGAAGAGATCGTGGTACATATTGGTACCAGTGACATTGGTAGGAAAAGGGAGGAGATGCTGAAAACAGACTACAGGGAGTTTGGAAGAGATCGTGGTACATATTGGTACCAGTGATATCGGTAGGAAAAGGGAGGAGATGCTGAAAACAGACTACAGGGAGTTTGGAAGAGGTCGTGGTATATATTGGTACCAGTGACATCGGTAGGAAAGGGAGGAGATGCTGAAAACAGACGGCAGGGAGTTTGGAAGAGATCGTGATACATATTGGTACCAGTGACATTGGTAGGAAAAGGGAGGAGATCCTGAAAACAGACAACAGGGAGTTTGGAAGAGATCGTGGTACATATTGGTACCAGTGACATTGGTAGGAAAAGGGAGGAGATCCTGAAAACAGACAACAGGGAGTTTGGAAGAGATCGTGGTACATATTGGTACCAGTGACATCGGTAGGAAAAGGGAGGAGATCCTGAAAACAGACTACAGGGAGTTTGGAAGAGATCGTGGTACATATTGGTACCAGTGACATCGGTAGGGAAAGGGAGGAGATGCTGAAAACAGACTACAGGGAGTTTGAAAGAGGCCGTGGTACATATTGGTACCAGTGACATCGGTAGGAAAAGGGAGGAGATGCTGAAAACAGACTACAGGGAGTTTGGAAGAGATCGTGGTACATATTGGTACCAGTGACATCGGTAGGAAAAGGGAGGAGATCCTGAAAACAGACTACAGGGAGTTTGAAAGAGGCCGTGGTACATATTGGTACCAGTGACATCGGTAGGAAAAGGGAGGAGATCCTGAAAACAGACAACAGGGAGTTTGGAAGAGATCGTGGTACATATTGGTACCAGTGACATCGGTAGGAAAAGGGAGGAGATCCTGAAAACAGACTACAGGGAGTTTGGAAGAGATCGTGGTACATATTGGTACCAGTGACATCGGTAGGAAAAGGGAGGAGATGTTGAAAACAGACTACAGGGAGTTTGGAAGAGGTCGTGGTACATATTGGTACCAGTGACATCGGTAGGAAAAGGGAGGAGATCCTGAAAACAGACTACAGGGAGTTTGGAAGAGATCGTGGTACATATTGGTACCAGTGACATCGGTAGGAAAAGGGAGGAGATGCTGAAAACAGACTACAGGGAGTTTGGAAGAGATCGTGGTACATATTGGTACCAGTGACATCGGTAGGAAAAGGGAGGAGATCCTGAAAACAGACTACAGGGAGTTTGGAAGAGATCGTGGTACATATTGGTACCAGTGACATAGGTAGGAAAAGGGAGGAGATGCTGAAAACAGACGGCAGGGAGTTTGGAAGAGATCGTGGTACATATTGGTACCAGTGACATCGGTAGGAAAAGGGAGGAGATGCTGAAAACAGACTACAGGGAGTTTGGAAGAGGCCGTGGTACATATTGGTACCAGTGACATCGGTAGGAAAAGGGAGGAGATCCTGAAAACAGACTACAGGGAGTTTGGAAGAGATCGTGGTACATATTGGTACCAGTGACATCGGTAGGAAAAGGGAGGAGATGCTGAAAACAGACTACAGGGAGTTTGGAAGAGATCGTGGTACATATTGGTACCAGTGACATCGGTAGGAAAAGGGAGGAGATGCTGAAAACAGACTACAGGGAGTTTGGAAGAGACCGTGGTACATATTGGTACCAGTGACATCGGTAGGAAAAGGGAGGAGATCCTGAAAACAGACGGCAGGGAGTTTGGAAGAGGCCGTGGTACATATTGGTACCAGTGACATCGGTAGGAAAAGGGAGGAGATGCTGAAAACAGACTACAGGGAGTTTGGAAGAGATCGTGGTACATATTGGTACCAGTGACATCGGTAGGAAAAGGGAGGAGATGCTGAAAACAGACTACAGGGAGTTTGGAAGAGATCGTGGTACATATTGGTACCAGTGACATCGGTAGGAAAAGGGAGGAGATGCTGAAAACAGACTACAGGGAGTTTGGAAGAGATCGTGGTACATATTGGTACCAGTGACATCGGTAGGGAAAGGGAGGAGATGCTGAAAACAGACGGCACGGAGTTTGGAAGAGGCCGTGGTACATATTGGTACCAGTGACATCGGTAGGAAAAGGGAGGAGATGTTGAAAACAGACTACAGGGAGTTTGGAAGAGGCCGTGGTACATATTGGTACCAGTGACATCGGTAGGAAAAGGGAAGAGGCCCTGAAAACAGACTACAGGGAGTTTGGAAGAGACCGTGGTACATATTGGTACCAGTGACATCGGTAGGAAAAGGGAGGAGATCCTGAAAACAGACTACAGGGAGTTTGGAAGAGATCGTGGTACATATTGGTACCAGTGACATTGGTAGGAAAAGGGAGGAGATGCTGAAAACAGACGGCAGGGAGTTTGGAAGAGGCCGTGGTACATATTGGTACCAGTGACATCGGTAGGGAAAGGGAGGAGATGCTGAAAACAGACAACAGGGAGTTTGGAAGAGATCGTGGTACATATTGGTACCAGTGACATCGGTAGGAAAAGGGAGGAGATGCTGAAAACAGACTACAGGGAGTTTGGAAGAGGCCGTGGTACATATTGGTACCAGTGACATCGGTAGGAAAAGGGAGGAGATGCTGAAAACAGACGGCAGGGAGTTTGGAAGAGATCGTGGTACATATTGGTACCAGTGATATCGGTAGGAAAGGGGAGGAGATGCTGAAAACAGACTACAGGGAGTTTGGAAGAGATCGTGGTACATATTGGTACCAGTGACATCGGTAGGAAAAGGGAGGAGATCCTGAAAACAGACTACAGGGAGTTTGGAAGAGATCGTGGTACATATTGGTACCAGTGACATCGGTAGGAAAAGGGAGGAGATGCTGAAAACAGACGGCAGGGAGTTTGGAAGAGATCGTGGTACATATTGGTACCAGTGACATAGGTAGGAAAGGGGAGGAGATGCTGAAAACAGACTACAGGGAGTTTGGAAGAGATCGTGGTACATATTGGTACCAGTGATATCGGTAGGAAAGGGGAGGAGATGCTGAAAACAGACTACAGGGAGTTTGGAAGAGATCGTGGTACATATTGGTACCAGTGACATCGGTAGGAAAAGGGAGGAGATGCTGAAAACAGACGGCAGGGAGTTTGGAAGAGATCGTGGTACATATTGGTACCAGTGACATCGGTAGGAAAAGGGAGGAGATGCTGAAAACAGACTACAGGGAGTTTGGAAGAGGCCGTGGTACATATTGGTACCAGTGACATCGGTAGGAAAAGGGAGGAGATCCTGAAAACAGACTACAGGGAGTTTGGAAGAGATCGTGGTACATATTGGTACCAGTGACATCGGTAGGAAAAGGGAGGAGATGCTGAAAACAGACTACAGGGAGTTTGGAAGAGATCGTGGTACATATTGGTACCAGTGACATTGGTAGGAAAAGGGAGGAGATGCTGAAAACAGACTACAGGGAGTTTGGAAGAGATCGTGGTACATATTGGTACCAGTGATATCGGTAGGAAAAGGGAGGAGATGCTGAAAACAGACTACAGGGAGTTTGGAAGAGGTCGTGGTACATATTGGTACCAGTGACATCGGTAGGAAAGGGAGGAGATGCTGAAAACAGACGGCAGGGAGTTTGGAAGAGATCGTGGTACATATTGGTACCAGTGACATTGGTAGGAAAAGGGAGGAGATCCTGAAAACAGACAACAGGGAGTTTGGAAGAGATCGTGGTACATATTGGTACCAGTGACATCGGTAGGAAAAGGGAGGAGATCCTGAAAACAGACAACAGGGAGTTTGGAAGAGATCGTGGTACATATTGGTACCAGTGACATCGGTAGGAAAAGGGAGGAGATCCTGAAAACAGACTACAGGGAGTTTGGAAGAGATCGTGGTACATATTGGTACCAGTGACATCGGTAGGAAAAGGGAGGAGATCCTGAAAACAGACTACAGGGAGTTTGGAAGAGATCGTGGTACATATTGGTACCAGTGACATCGGTAGGAAAAGGGAGGAGATGCTGAAAACAGACTACAGGGAGTTTGGAAGAGATCGTGGTACATATTGGTACCAGTGACATCGGTAGGAAAAGGGAGGAGATCCTGAAAACAGACTACAGGGAGTTTGGAAGAGATCGTGGTACATATTGGTACCAGTGACATCGGTAGGAAAAGGGAGGAGATGCTGAAAACAGACTACAGGGAGTTTGGAAGAGATCGTGGTACATATTGGTACCAGTGACATCGGTAGGGAAAGGGAGGAGATGCTGAAAACAGACTACAGGGAGTTTGGAAGAGATCGTGGTACATATTGGTACGAGTGACATCGGTAGGAAAAGGGAGGAGATGCTGAAAACCGACTACAGGGAGTTTGGAAGAGGCCGTGGTACATATTGGTACCAGTGACATCGGTAGGAAAAGGGAGGAGATGCTGAAAACAGACTACAGGGAGTTTGGAAGAGGCCGTGGTACATATTGGTACCAGTGACATCGGTAGGAAAAGGGAGGAGATGCTGAAAACCGACTACAGGGAGTTTGGAAGAGGCCGTGGTACATATTGGTACCAGTGACATCGGTAGGGAAAGGGAGGAGATGCTGAAAACAGACTACAGGGAGTTTGGAAGAGATCGTGATACATATTGGTACCAGTGACATCGGTAGGAAAAGGGAGGAGATCCTGAAAACAGACGGCAGGGAGTTTTGAAGAGATCGTGGTACATATTGGTACCAGTGATATCGGTAGGAAAAGGGAGGAGATGCTGAAAACAGACTACAGGGAGTTTGGAAGAGGTCGTGGTACATATTGGTACCAGTGACATCGGTAGGAAAGGGAGGAGATGCTGAAAACAGACGGCAGGGAGTTTGGAAGAGATCGTGATACATATTGGTACCAGTGACATTGGTAGGAAAAGGGAGGAGATCCTGAAAACAGACAACAGGGAGTTTGGAAGAGATCGTGGTACATATTGGTACCAGTGACATCGGTAGGAAAAGGGAGGAGATCCTGAAAACAGACAACAGGGAGTTTGGAAGAGATCGTGGTACATATTGGTACCAGTGACATCGGTAGGAAAAGGGAGGAGATCCTGAAAACAGACTACAGGGAGTTTGGAAGAGATCGTGGTACATATTGGTACCAGTGACATCGGTAGGAAAAGGGAGGAGATCCTGAAAACAGACTACAGGGAGTTTGGAAGAGATCGTGGTACATATTGGTACCAGTGACATCGGTAGGAAAAGGGAGGAGATGCTGAAAACAGACTACAGGGAGTTTGGAAGAGATCGTGGTACATATTGGTACCAGTGACATCGGTAGGAAAAGGGAGGAGATGCTGAAAACAGACTACAGGGAGTTTGGAAGAGATCGTGGTACATATTGGTACCAGTGACATCGGTAGGAAAAGGGAGGAGATCCTGAAAACAGACTACAGGGAGTTTGGAAGAGATCGTGGTACATATTGGTACTAGTGACATCGGTAGGAAAAGGGAGGAGATGCTGAAAACAGACTACAGGGAGTGTGGAAGAGATCGTGGTACATATTGGTACCAGTGACATCGGTAGGGAAAGGGAGGAGATGCTGAAAACAGACTACAGGGAGTTTGGAAGAGATCGTGGTACATATTGGTACCAGTGACATCGGTAGGAAAAGGGAGGAGATGCTGAAAACCGACTACAGGGAGTTTGGAAGAGGCCGTGGTACATATTGGTACCAGTGACATCGGTAGGAAAAGGGAGGAGATGCTGAAAACAGACTACAGGGAGTTTGGAAGAGGCCGTGGTACATATTGGTACCAGTGACATCGGTAGGAAAAGGGAGGAGATGCTGAAAACAGACTACAGGGAGTTTGGAAGAGATCGTGGTACATATTGGTACCAGTGACATCGGTAGGAAAGGGAGGAGATGCTGAAAACAGACTACAGGGAGTTTGGAAGAGGCCGTGGTACATATTGGTACCAGTGACATCGGTAGGAAAAGGGAGGAGATGCTGAAAACAGACTACAGGGAGTTTGGAAGAGGTCGTGGTACATATTGGTACCAGTGACATCGGTAGGAAAAGGGAGGAGATCCTGAAAACAGACTACAGGGAGTTTGGAAGAGATCGTGGTACATATTGGTACCAGTGACATCAGTAGGAAAAGGGAGGAGATGCTGAAAACAGACTACAGGGAGTTTGGAAGAGATCGTGGTACATATTGGTACCAGTGACATTGGTAGGAAAGGGAGGAGATGCTGAAAACAGACTACAGGGAGTTTGGTAGAGGCCTTGGTACATATTGGTACCAGTGACATCGGTAGGAAAAGGGAGGAGATGCTGAAAACAGACTACAGGGAGTTTGGAAGAGATCGTGGTACATATTGGTACCAGTGACATCAGTAGGAAAAGGGAGGAGATCCTGAAAACAGACTACAGGGAGTTTGGAAGAGATCGTGGTACATATTGGTACCAGTGACATCGGTAGGAAAAGGGAGGAGATGCTGAAAACAGACTACAGGGAGTTTGGAAGAGATCGTGGTACATATTGGTACCAGTGACATCGGTAGGAAAAGGGAGGAGATGCTGAAAACAGACTACAGGGAGTTTGGAAGAGGCCGTGGTACATATTGGTACCAGTGATATCGGTAGGAAAAGGGAGGAGATGCTGAAAACAGACTACAGGGAGTTTGGAAGAGATCGTGGTACATATTCGTACCAGTGACATCGGTAGGAAAAGGGAGGAGATGCTGAAAACAGACGGCAGGGAGTTTGGAAGAGATCGTGGTACATATTGGTACCAGTGACATCGGTAGGGAAAGGGAGGAGATGCTGAAAACAGACTACAGGGAGTTTGGAAGAGATCGTGGTACATATTGGTACCAGTGACATCGGTAGGAAAAGGGAGGAGATGCTGAAAACAGACGGCAGGGAGTTTGGAAGAGGCCATGGTACATATTGGTACCAGTGACATTAGTAGGAAAAGGGAGGAGATGCTGAAAACAGACGGCAGGGAGTTTGGAAGAGGCCGTGGTACATATTGGTACCAGTGACATCGGTAGGAAAAGGGAGGAGATGCTGAAAACAGACGGCAGGGAGTTTGGAAGAGACCGTGGTACATATTGGTACCAGTGACATCGGTAGGAAAAGGGAGGAGATGCTGAAAACAGACTACAGGGAGTTTGGAAGAGATCGTGGTACATATTGGTACCAGTGACATCGGTAGGAAAAGGGTGGAGATGCTGAAAACAGACTACAGGGAGTTTGGAAGAGGTCGTGGTACATATTGGTACCAGTGACATCGGTAGGAAAAGGGAGGAGATGCTGAAAACAGACGGCAGGGAGTTTGGAAGAGGTCATGGTACATATTGGTACCAGTGACATTGGTAGGAAAAGGGAGATGCTGAAAACAGACGACAGGGAGTTTGGAAGAGGTCGTGGTACATATTGGTACCAGTGACATCGGTAGGAAAAGGGAGATGCTGAAAACAGACTACAGGGAGTTTGGAAGAGATCGTGGTACATATTGGTACCAGTGACATCGGTAGGAAAAGGGAGGAGATGCTGAAAACAGACGGCAGGGAGTTTGGAAGAGATCGTGGTACATATTGGTACCAGTGACATTGGTAGGAAAAGGGAGGAGATCCTGAAAACAGACAACAGGGAGTTTGGAAGAGATCGTGGTACATATTGGTACCAGTGACATCGGTAGGAAAAGGGAGGAGATGCTGAATACAGACTACAGGGAGTTTGGAAGAGGCCGTGGTACATATTGGTACCAGTGACATCGGTAGGAAAAGGGAGATGCTGAAAACAGACTACAGGGAGTTTGGAAGAGATCGTGATACATATTGGTACCAGTGACATTGGTAGGAAAAGGGAGGAGATGCTGAAAACAGACTACAGGGAGTTTGGAAGAGATCGTGGTACATATTGGTACCAGTGACATCGGTAGGAAAAGGGAGGAGATGCTGAAAACAGACTACAGGGAGTTTGGAAGAGATCGTGGTACATATTGGTACCAGTGACATTGGTAGGAAAAGGGAGGAGATGCTGAAAACAGACTACAGGGAGTTTGGAAGAGACCGTGGTACATATTGGTACCAGTGACATCGGTAGGAAAAGGGAAGAGGCCCTGAAAACAGACGGCAGGGAGTTTGGAAGAGATCGTGGTACATATTGGTACCAGTGACATCGGTAGGAAAAGGGAGATGCTGAAAACAGACTACAGGGAGTTTGGAAGAGGCCGTGGTACATATTGGTACCAGTGACATCGGTAGGAAAAGGGAGGAGATGCTGAAAACAGACTACAGGGAGTTTGGAATAGGCCATGGTACATATTGGTACCAGTGACATCGGTAGGAAAAGGGAGGAGATGCTGAAAACAGACTACAGGGAGTTTGGAAGAGGCCGTGGTACATATTGGTACCAGTGACATCGGTAGGAAAAGGGAGGAGATCCTGAAAACAGACTACTGGGAGTTTGGAAGAGATTGTGGTACATATTGGTACCAGTGACATCAGTAGGAAAAGGGAGGAGATGCTGAAAACAGACTACAGGGAGTTTGGAAGAGGCCGTGGTACATATTGGTACCAGTGACATCGGTAGGAAAAGGGAGGAGATGCTGAAAACAGACGGCAGGGAGTTTGGAAGAGGTCATGGTACATATTGGTACCAGTGACATCGGTAGGAAAAGGGAGGAGATCCTGAAAACAGACTACAGGGAGTTTGGAAGAGATCGTGGTACATATTGGTACCAGTGACATCGGTAGGAAAAGGGAGGAGATCCTGAAAACAGACTACAGGGAGTTTGGAAGAGATCGTGGTACATATTGGTACCAGTGACATCGGTAGGAAAAGGGAGGAGATGCTGAAAACAGACTACAGGGAGTTTGGAAGAGGCCGTGGTACATATTGGTACCAGTGACATCGGTAGGAAAAGGGAAGAGGCCCTGAAAACAGACGGCAGGGAGTTTGGAAGAGATCGTGGTACATATTGGTACCAGTGACATCGGTAGGAAAAGGGAGGAGATGCTGAAAACAGACTACAGGGAGTTTGGAAGAGGTCGTGGTACATATTGGTACCAGTGACATCGGTAGGAAAAGGGAGGAGATGCTGAAAACAGACGGCAGGGAGTTTGGAAGAGATCGTGGTACATATTGGTACCAGTGACATTGGTAGGAAAAGGGAGGAGATCCTGAAAACAGACAACAGGGAGTTTGGAAGAGATCGTGGTACATATTGGTACCAGTGACATCGGTAGGAAAAGGGAGGAGATGCTGAATACAGACTACAGGGAGTTTGGAAGAGGCCGTGGTACATATTGGTACCAGTGACATCGGTAGGAAAAGGGAGGAGATGCTGAAAACAGACTACAGGGAGTTTGGAAGAGATCGTGATACATATTGGTACCAGTGACATTGGTAGGAAAAGGGAGGAGATGCTGAAAACAGACTACAGGGAGTTTGGAAGAGATCGTGGTACATATTGGTACCAGTGACATCGGTAGGAAAAGGGAGGAGATGCTGAAAACAGACTACAGGGAGTTTGGAAGAGATCGTGGTACATATTGGTACCAGTGACATTGGTAGGAAAAGGGAGGAGATGCTGAAAACAGACTACAGGGAGTTTGGAAGAGACCGTGGTACATATTGGTACCAGTGACATCGGTAGGAAAAGGGAGGAGATGCTGAAAACAGACTACAGGGAGTTTGGAAGAGATCGTGGTACATATTGGTACCAGTGACATCGGTAGGAAAAGGGAGATGCTGAAAACAGACTACAGGGAGTTTGGAAGAGGCCGTGGTACATATTGGTACCAGTGACATCGGTAGGAAAAGGGAGGAGATGCTGAAAACAGACTACAGGGAGTTTGGAAGAGGCCATGGTACATATTGGTACCAGTGACATCGGTAGGAAAAGGGAGGAGATGCTGAAAACAGACTACAGGGAGTTTGGAAGAGGCCGTGGTACATATTGGTACCAGTGACATCGGTAGGAAAAGGGAGGAGATCCTGAAAACAGACTACTGGGAGTTTGGAAGAGATTGTGGTACATATTGGTACCAGTGACATCAGTAGGAAAAGGGAGGAGATGCTGAAAACAGACTACAGGGAGTTTGGAAGAGGCCGTGGTACATATTGGTACCAGTGACATCGGTAGGAAAAGGGAGGAGATGCTGAAAACAGACGGCAGGGAGTTTGGAAGAGGTCATGGTACATATTGGTACCAGTGACATCGGTAGGAAAAGGGAGGAGATCCTGAAAACAGACTACAGGGAGTTTGGAAGAGATCGTGGTACATATTGGTACCAGTGACATCGGTAGGAAAAGGGAGGAGATCCTGAAAACAGACTACAGGGAGTTTGGAAGAGATCGTGGTACATATTGGTACCAGTGACATCGGTAGGAAAAGGGAGGAGATGCTGAAAACAGACTACAGGGAGTTTGGAAGAGGCCGTGGTACATATTGGTACCAGTGACATCGGTAGGAAAAGGGAAGAGGCCCTGAAAACAGACGGCAGGGAGTTTGGAAGAGGTCATGGTACATATTGGTACCAGTGACATCGGTAGGAAAAGGGAGGAGATCCTGAAAACAGACTACAGGGAGTTTGGAAGAGATCGTGGTACATATTGGTACCAGTGACATCGGTAGGAAAAGGGAGGAGATCCTGAAAACAGACTACAGGGAGTTTGGAAGAGATCGTGGTACATATTGGTACCAGTGACATCGGTAGGAAAAGGGAGGAGATGCTGAAAACAGACTACAGGGAGTTTGGAAGAGGCCGTGGTACATATTGGTACCAGTGACATCGGTAGGAAAAGGGAAGAGGCCCTGAAAACAGACGGCAGGGAGTTTGGAAGAGATCGTGGTACATATTGGTACCAGTGACATCGGTAGGAAAAGGGAGGAGATGCTGAAAACAGACTACAGGGAGTTTGGAAGAGGTCGTGGTACATATTGGTACCAGTGACATCGGTAGGAAAAGGGAGGAGATGCTGAAAACAGACTACAGGGAGTTTGGAAGAGGCCGTGGTACATATTGGTACCAGTGACATCGGTAGGAAAAGGGAGGAGATCCTGAAAACAGACGGCAGGGAGTTTGGAAGAGGCCGTGGTACATATCGGTACCAGTGACATCGGTAGGAAAAGGGAGGAGATGCTGAAAACAGACGGCAGGGAGTTTGGAAGAGATCGTGGTACATATTGGTACCAGTGACATCGGTAGGAAAAGGGAGGAGATCCTGAAAACAGACTACAGGGAGTTTGGAAGAGATCGTGGTACATATTGGTACCAGTGACATCGGTAGGAAAAGGGAGGAGATGCTGAAAACAGACTACAGGGAGTTTGGAAGAGGTCGTGGTACATATTGGTACCAGTGACATCGGTAGGAAAGGGAGGAGATCCTGAAAACAGACTACAGGGAGTTTGGAAGAGATCGTGGTACATATTGGTACCAGTGACATCGGTAGGAAAAGGGAGGAGATGCTGAAAACAGACTACAGGGAGTTTGGAAGAGGCCGTGGTACATATTGGTACCAGTGACATCGGTAGGAAAAGGGAGGAGATGCTGAAAACAGACTACAGGGAGTTTGGAAGAGACCGTGGTACATATTGGTACCAGTGACATCGGTAGGAAAAGGGAGGAGATGCTGAAAACAGACTACAGGGAGTTTGGAAGAGATCGTGGTACATATTGGTACCAGTGACATCGGTAGGAAAAGGGAGATGCTGAAAACAGACTACAGGGAGTTTGGAAGAGGCCGTGGTACATATTGGTACCAGTGACATCGGTAGGAAAAGGGAGGAGATGCTGAAAACAGACTACAGGGAGTTTGGAAGAGGCCGTGGTACATATTGGTACCAGTGACATCGGTAGGAAAAGGGAGGAGATGCTGAAAACAGACTACAGGGAGTTTGGAAGAGGCCGTGGTACATATTGGTACCAGTGACATCAGTAGGAAAAGGGAGGAGATCCTGAAAACAGACTACTGGGAGTTTGGAAGAGATTGTGGTACATATTGGTACCAGTGACATCAGTAGGAAAAGGGAGGAGATGCTGAAAACAGACTACAGGGAGTTTGGAAGAGGCCGTGGTACATATTGGTACCAGTGACATCGGTAGGAAAAGGGAGGAGATGCTGAAAACAGACGGCAGGGAGTTTGGAAGAGGTCATGGTACATATTGGTACCAGTGACATCGGTAGGAAAAGGGAGGAGATCCTGAAAACAGACTACAGGGAGTTTGGAAGAGATCGTGGTACATATTGGTACCAGTGACATCGGTAGGAAAAGGGAGGAGATCCTGAAAACAGACTACAGGGAGTTTGGAAGAGATCGTGGTACATATTGGTACCAGTGACATCGGTAGGAAAAGGGAGGAGATGCTGAAAACAGACTACAGGAAGTTTGGAAGAGGCCGTGGTACATATTGGTACCAGTGACATCGGTAGGAAAAGGGAAGAGGCCCTGAAAACAGACGGCAGGGAGTTTGGAAGAGATCGTGGTACATATTGGTACCAGTGACATCGGTAGGAAAAGGGAGGAGATGCTGAAAACAGACTACAGGGAGTTTGGAAGAGGTCGTGGTACATATTGGTACCAGTGACATCGGTAGGAAAAGGGAGGAGATGCTGAAAACAGACTACAGGGAGTTTGGAAGAGGCCGTGGTACATATTGGTACCAGTGACATCGGTAGGAAAAGGGAGGAGATCCTGAAAACAGACGGCAGGGAGTTTGGAAGAGGCCGTGGTACATATTGGTACCAGTGACATCGGTAGGAAAAGGGAGGAGATCCTGAAAACAGACTACAGGGAGTTTGGAAGAGATCGTGGTACATATTGGTACCAGTGACATCGGTAGGAAAAGGGAGGAGATGCTGAAAACAGACTACAGGGAGTTTGGAAGAGGTCGTGGTACATATTGGTACCAGTGACATCGGTAGGAAAGGGAGGAGATCCTGAAAACAGACTACAGGGAGTTTGGAAGAGATCGTGGTACATATTGGTACCAGTGACATCGGTAGGAAAAGGGAGGAGATGCTGAAAACAGACTACAGGGAGTTTGGAAGAGGCCGTGGTACATATTGGTACCAGTGACATCGGTAGGAAAAGGGAGGAGATGCTGAAAACAGACTACAGGGAGTTTGGAAGAGATCGTGGTACATATTGGTACCAGTGACATCGGTAGGAAAAGGGAGGAGATGCTGAAAACAGACTACAGGGAGTTTGGAAGAGGCCGTGGTACATATTGGTACCAGTGACATCGGTAGGAAAAGGGAGGAGATCCTGAAAACAGACGGCAGGGAGTTTGGAAGAGGCCGTGGTACATATTGGTACCAGTGACATCGGTAGGAAAAGGGAGGAGATCCTGAAAACAGACTACAGGGAGTTTGGAAGAGATCGTGGTACATATTGGTACCAGTGACATCGGTAGGAAAAGGGAGGAGATGCTGAAAACAGACGGCAGGGAGTTTGGAAGAGGTCATGGTACATATTGGTACCAGTGACATCGGTAGGAAAAGGGAGGAGATCCTGAAAACAGACTACAGGGAGTTTGGAAGAGATCGTGGTACATATTGGTACCAGTGACATCGGTAGGAAAAGGGAGGAGATGCTGAAAACAGACGGCAGGGAGTTTGGAAGAGATCGTGGTACATATTGGTACCAGTGACATCGGTAGGAAAGGGAGGAGATCCTGAAAACAGACTACAGGGAGTTTGGAAGAGGCCGTGGTACATATTGGTACCAGTGACATCGGTAGGAAAAGGGAGGAGATGCTGAAAACAGACTGCAGGGAGGAAGCTGACAGGCAGGACCGGAAAGGCAGTAATCTCGATATCACAGTGAGACTAGGAATAGACTGAGGTGGATGCGTGGCTCAGGGATTGGAACCGGGAGCAGGGATTCAGGTTTCTGGATCATTTGGACCTCTTTTGGGGCAGGTACAAAAAGGACAGGTTGCACTTGAATCTAAGGGGGATCAATATCCTGGCAGGGAGGTTTGCTGAGGCTAGTCTCAACTAGAATCGTTGGGGGATTGGGACCAAACTGAAGAGACGGAGTAAGGGGCAGTTAGCTCACAAATAGAGAAAGCCTGTAGACAGTGTGAGAGGGAGGATAGGCAGGTGATAGAGAAGGGATATACTCAGAGCCAGGGTTTCAGATGTGTCTATTTTAATTCAAGGAGTATTATGAACAAAGTGATGAGCTCAGAGCCTGGATCAGCACTTGCAGCTATGATGTTGTGGCCATTACAGAGACTTGGATGGCTCAGGGGCTGGAATGGTTACTTCGAGTGCCAGGCTTTAGATGTTTCAGAAAAGACAGGGAGGGAGGCAAAAGAGGTGGGGACATGGCACTGCTGATCAGAGATGGTCACGGCTGCAGAAAAGGAGGACGTCATGGAGGGATTGTCTACGGCGTCTCTGTGGGTGTAAATTAGAAACAGGAAGGGGTCAGAAACTCTGCTGGGTGTTTTTTTTAATAGACCACCCAACAGTAACAGAGACAGATTCTGGAAAGGTGTAATAATAACAGGGTTGTCCTGGTGAAAGATTTTAATTTTGCAGATATCAATTGGCGTCTCCCTACAGCTCGGGGTTAGATGGGGTGGAGTTTGTTAGGTGGGTTCAGGAAGGTTTTTTGACACAATATGTAGATAAGCCTACAAGAGGAGTGGTTGTACTTGATCTGGTATTGGGAAATGAATCTGGTCAGGAGTCAGATCTCTCAGTGGGAGAGCATTTTGGAGATAGTGATCACAATTCTATCTCCTTTGCCATAGCATCGGAGAGGGATAGGAACAGACAAGTGAGGAAAGCATTTAATTGGAGTAAAGGGAACTATGAGGCTATCAGGCAGGAAATTGGAAGCATTAATTGGAAACACGTGACCTCAGGGAAGCGTACGGAAGAAATGTGGTAAATGTTCAGGGGATATTTGTGTGGAGTTCTGCATGGGTACGTTCCAATGAGACAGGGAAAGGACGGTAGGGTACAGGAACTGTGCTGTACAAATACTGTTGTAAATCTAGTCAAGAAGAAGAGTTTACAAAGGGTTCAAAAATCTAGGTAATGCGAGAGAGCTAGAAAGTTATAATGCTAGCAGGACGGAGCTCAAGAAAGAAATTAGGAGAGCCAGAAGGGGCCATGAGAAGGCCTTGGATGAGGAAGTGGAGGGATGGGTTAGTAAGTTTGCTGATGACACAAAGGTTGGGAGTGTTGTGGATAGTGTGGAGGGCTGTCAGAGGTTACAGCGGGACATTGATAGGATGCAAAACTGGGCTGAGAAGTGGCAGGTGGAGTTTAATCCAGGTAAGTGTGAAGAGGTTCATTTTGGTAGGTCAAGTATGATGGCAGAATATGGTATTAATGGTGAGACTCTTGGCCGTGTGGAGGATCAGAGGGATCTTGGGGTCCGAGTCCATAGGACGCTCAAAGCTGCTGCGCAGGTAGACTCTGTGGTTAAGAAGGCGTACGGTGTATTGCCCTTCATCAATCGTGGAATTGAATTTAGGAGCCGAGAGGTAATGTTGCCGCTCTATGGGACCCTGGTCAGACCCCACTTGGGAGTACTGTGCTCAGTTCTGGACGCCTCACTACAGGAAGGATGTGGAAACCATAGAAAGGGCGCAGAGGAGATTTACAAGGATGTTGCCTGGATTGGGGAGCGTGCCTTATGAGAACAGGTTGAGTGAACTCGGCCTTTTCTCCTCGGAGTGACGGAGGATGAGAGGTGACCTGACGGAGGTGTACAAGATGATGAGGGGCATTGATCGTGTGGATAGTCAGAGGCCTGTTCCCAGGGCAGAAATGGCTGACGCGAGGGGGCACAGGTTTAAGGTGCTGGGGAGTAGGTACAGAGGAGATGTCAGGGGTAAGTTTTTTTTTACACAGAGAGTGGTGAGTGCGTGGAACGGGCTGCCGGTGACGGTGGTGGACGTGGATACAATAGGGGCTTTTAAGAGACTCTTGGACAGGTACATGGAGCTCAGAAAAATAGAGGGGTATGAGTAACCCTAGGTAATTTCTAAGGTGGGGACGTGTTCAGCACAGCTTTGTGTGTCGAAGGGCCTGTATTGTGCTGTAGGTTTTCTATGTTTCTATGAAAACAAATCTTGAAAAATATTGTCCCATTGTAAGAAGTGTTTCATGCAAAGTGGATGAACCAGCCCTCACAAAGGGGTCAGAAGGGGGGAGAGAGCGCCATTTCAGGTTCCTGGGTGTCAATATTGAGGATCTGACCTGATCCCAACATATCGATGCAGTTATAAAGAAGGCAAGACAGTGGCTTGACTTCATTAGGAGTTTGAGGAGATTTGATTTGTCACCTAAAAAACTCAAAGACTTCTACAGATGTACCGTGGAGAGCATTCTGACAGGCTGCATCACTGTCTGGTATTGGAGGGGGTGGGGGGAGGTGGTGCACAGGATCAAATTAATTTGCAGAAAATTGTAAAGTTAGTCGGCTCCATCACGGGCACCGGCCTCCGCAGTATCCGAGACATCGTCAGGGAGCGGTGCCTCAGTGTCCGTCACTAAGGACCCCCACCACCCAGGACATGCCCCCTTCTCACTGTCACCATCGGGAAGGAGGTACAGGAGCCTGAAGACACACACTCAGCGATTCAGGAACAGCCTCTTCCCCTCCGCCATCAGGGAGGAGGTACAGGAGCCTGAAGACACACACTCAGCGATTCAGGAACAGCCTCTTCCCCTCTGCCATCAGGGAGGAGGTACAGGAGCCTGAAGACACACACTCAGCGATTCAGGAACAGCCTCTTCCCCTCCGCCATCAGGGAGGAGGTACAGGAGCCTGAAGGCACACACTCAGCGATTCAGGAACAGCCTCTTCCCCTCCGCCATCAGGGAGGAGGTACAGGAGCCTGAAGGCACACACTCAGCGATTCAGGAACAGCCTCTTCCCCTCTGCCATCAGGGAGGGGGTACAGGAGCCTGAAGACACACACTCAGCGATTCAGGAACAGCCTCTTCCCCTCCGCCATCAGGGAGGAGGTACAGGAGCCTGAAGACACACACTCAGCGATTCAGGAACAGCCTCTTCCCCTCTGCCATCAGGGAGGAGGTACAGGAGCCTGAAGGCACACACTCAGCGATTCAGGAACAGCCTCTTCCCCTCTGCCATCAGGGAGGAGGTACAGGAGCCTGAAGACACACACTCAGCGATTCAGGAACAGCCTCTTCCCCTCTGCCATCAGGGAGGAGGTACAGGAGCCTGAAGACACACACTCAGCGATTCAGTAACAGCCTCTTCCCCTCTGCCATCAGGGAGGAGGTACAGGAGCCTGAAGGCACACACTCAGCAATTCAGGAACAGCCTCTTCCCCTCCGCCATCAGGGAGGAGGTACAGGAGCCTGAAGGCACACACTCAGCGATTCAGGAACAGCCTCTTCCCCTCTGCCATCAGGTAGGAGGTACAGGAGCCTGAAGGCACACACTCAGCGATTCAGGAACAGCCTCTTCCCCTCCGCCATCAGGGAGGAGGTACAGGAGCCTGAAGGCACACACTCAGCGATTCAGGAACAGCCTCTTCCCCTCCGCCATCCGATCTCTGAACGGACATTGAACCCGTGGGCACGACCTCACCAGTTTGTTATTTGCTCTTCCCTGGCACTGTTTGCTTTAACTTAACCCCTCAATAGACACATGCAACTCCGCCATTTTACCTGCGTCTACTTACTGTCCATCGCGTCGAACCGGTGCCATGAAGCTAACACACCTCGGGACTTTAAACCCCCCGGCGTCCTGCCGCCCCGAGGGTGGCACCAGCTGGTCTGAGAGCAAATCAGCCGGCAGAAGGGGGAAAGTAGCACGGTGCCGTGGGACCTCAGGCCTCTGCCCGCCGGGGACTGCGAGAAGGCGGCGTGGCCCGGGGATAAGCTCTCGAGGGGCAGAACCTCCTGTGAATACCAATGATGTTGGTGCACGTAGGGTACCTCCAACGGCGGAGGCCAACCGGAGGGGTCGGGTGGAGGCAACCCGGGCCCAGGACAGGTCACCCCACGGGAAAGTACCGGGCATCGCGGGACGCGACTGATTGGCCGACAGGGGTGGAGTTTAACCCGGGCAAGTGTCACGCTTTGGGAGGTCAGTTGTAAAAGGGGCAGTAAACGGGTTAGAGGCACAGGAACGTCAATAGACAGTAGGGGCAGGAGTGGGCCATTCGGCCCCTCAAGCCAGCACCACCATTCAGTGTGATCGTGGCTGATTGTCCACAGTCAGTACCCCGTTCCTGCCCTCTCCCCATATCCCTTCACCCCGCTATCTATCAGAGCTCTATCTAACTCTCTCTTTTGAATGCATCCAGAGAATTGGCCTCCACTGCCTTCTGAGGCAGAGCATTCCACAGATCCACATCTCTCTGGGTGAAAAAGTTTTTCCTCAACTCTGTTCTTAAACTGTGGCCTCTGGTTCTGGACTTCCCCAACATCGGGAACATGCTTCCTGCCTCCAGCGTGTCCAGTCCCTTAATAATCTTAGGTTTCATCAGATCCCCTCTCATCCTTCTAAATTCCAGTGTGTACAAGCCCAGTCGCTCCAATCTTTCAACATATGACAGTCCCGCCATCCCGGGAATTAACCTCGTGAACCTACGCTGCACTCCCTCAATAGCAAGAATGTCCTTCCTCAAATTAGGAGACCAGAACTGAACACAATACTCCAGGTGTGGTCTCATCAGGGCCCTGTACAGCAGCAGAAGGACCTCTTTGCTCCTATACTCAACTCCTCTTGTTATGAAGGCCATCATGCCATTAGCTTTCTTCACTGCCTGCTGTACCTGCATGCTTACTTTCAGTGACTGATGAACAAGGACACGTAGATCTCGTTGTACTTCCCCTTTTCCAAACTTGACTCCATTCAGATAGTAATCTGCCTTCCTGTTCTTGCCACCAAAGTGGATAACCTCACATTAATCCACATTAAACTGCATCTGCCATACATTCGCCCACTCACCCAACCTCACGTTTACCCACACTGAACTGCATCTGCCATACATTCGCCCACTCAGCCAACCTCACGTTTACCCACACTGAACTGCATCTGCCATACATTCGCCCACTCAGCCAACCTCACGTTTACCCACACTGAACTGCATCTGCCATACATTCGCCCACTCACCCAACCTCACGTTTACCCACACTGAACTGCATCTGCCATACATTCGCCCACTTACCCAATCTCACGTTTACCCACACTGAACTGCATCTGCCATACATTAGCCCACTCAGCCAACCTCATGTTTACCCACACTGAACTGCATCTGCCATACATTCGCCCACTCACCCAACCTCACGTTTACCCACACTGAACTGCATCTGCCATACATTCGCCCACTCACCCAACCTCACGTTTACCCACTGAACTGCATCTGCCATACATTCGCCCACTTACCCAATCTCACGTTTACCCACACTGAACTGCATCTGCCATACATTCGCCCACTCACCCAACCTCACGTTTACCCACACTGAACTGCATCTGCCATACATTCGCCCACTCAGCCAACCTCACGTTTACCCACACTGAACTGCATCTGCCATACATTCGCCCACTCAGCCAACCTCACGTTTACCCACACTGAACTGCATCTGCCATACATTCGCCCACTTACCCAATCTCACGTTTACCCACACTGAACTGCATCTGCCATACATTAGCCCACTCAGCCAACCTCACGTTTACCCACACTGAACTGCATCTGCCATACATTCGCCCACTCACCCAACCTCACGTTTACCCACACTGAACTGCATCTGCCATACATTCGCCCACTCACCCAACCTCACGTTTACCCACACTGAACTGCATCTGCCATACATTCGCCCACTTACCCAATCTCACGTTTACCCACACTGAACTGCATCTGCCATACATTCGCCCACTCACCCAACCTCACGTTTACCCACACTGAACTGCATCTGCCATACATTCGCCCACTCAGCCAACCTCACGTTTACCCACACTGAACTGCATCTGCCATACATTCGCCCACTCAGCCAACCTCACGTTTACCCACACTGAACTGCATCTGCCATACATTCGCCCACTCAGCCAACCTCACGTTTACCCACACTGAACTGCATCTGCCATACATTCGCCCACTTACCCAATCTCACGTTTACCCACACTGAACTGCATCTGCCATACATTAGCCCACTCAGCCAACCTCACGTTTACCCACACTGAACTGCATCTGCCATACATTCGCCCACTCACCCAACCTCACGTTTACCCACACTGAACTGCATCTGCCATACATTCGCCCACTCACCCAACCTCACGTTTACCCACACTGAACTGCATCTGCCATACATTCGCCCACTTACCCAATCTCACGTTTACCCACACTGAACTGCATCTGCCATACATTCGCCCACTCACCCAACCTCACGTTTACCCACACTGAACTGCAACTGCCATACATTCGCCCACTCAGCCAACCTCACGTTTACCCACACTGAACTGCATCTGCCATACATTCGCCCACTCAGCCAACCTCACGTTTACCCACACTGAACTGCATCTGCCATACATTCGCCCACTCACCCAACCTCACGGTTACCCACACTGAACTGCATCTGCCATACATTCGCCCACTCAGCCAACCTCACGTTTACCCACACTGAACTGCATCTGCCATACATTCGCCCACTCAGCCAACCTCACGTTTACCCACACTGAACTGCATCTGCCATACATTCGCCCACTCACCCAACCTCAGGTTTACCCACACTGAACTGCATCTGCCATACATTCGCCCACTCACCCAACCTCACGTTTACCCACACTGAACTGCATCTGCCATACATTCGCCCACTCAGCCAACCTCAGGTTTACCCACACTGAACTGCATCTGCCATACATTCGCCCACTCACCCAACCTCACGGTTACCCACGTTAAACTGTACAGAGGGGCCTCGGGGGTCCGTGGAAATGGCCGCACAGAGGGGGGGAGTCACGTTGCGGCTGTCTGGAAGTCTAGTCAGGCCTCGCTTGGGGTGCCGTGCGTCTGGTTTCAGGAAGGGCGTGGGGGATTTGGAGAGGGCTCACCAGGACCAAGGGTCACGAGCAACAAGGAGAGGTCAGGCCAACGCGGGGTGGCGGACGGGAGACCGGGCAGAGGCGCGAAACACCAGCGGTTCACAGGAGAGAGGTGCCGATAATCTTTCTCCCCCTCCCCCGGGTGGAAATATCTAATGTGTCCCCTAAAACCCTTACTAAATTTTATAGGTGCACCGTAGAAAAGCATTCTTCTAGGGTGCATTACAACCTGGTATGGAAGTTGTCCTGTCTAAGACCGGAAGAAGCTGCAGAAGATCGTGAACATAGCCCAGCACATCACACAAACCAATCTTCCATCCTTGGACTCACTCTACACCACACGCTGTCGGAGCAGCGCTGCCAGGATAATCAAGGACACGACCCACCCAGCCAACACACTTTTTATCCCTCTTCCCTCCGGGAGAAGGTTCAGGAGCTTGAAGATTCATATGGCCAGATTTGGGAGCAGCTTCTTTCCAACTGTGATAAGACTGCTGAACGGATCTTGACCCGGATCTGGGCCGTACCTTCCAAATATCCGGACCTGACTTGCTCTACCTTCCTTTCCCTTTTCTATTTATGATTTACAATTTAAAGTTTTATTATATTTACTATCGATTTGTACTCCAGGGAGCGCAAAGCACAGAATCAAATATCACTGTGATGATTGTTCGCTCTAGTATCAATTGTTTGGCGACAATAAAGTAGCAACTAAAAGTAAAGAATAGTTGAAAGCAGATGTGCGTGGGGTGAGAATATTTAAAAAAAATAAAACGGGATGCTGCCGGGGGCAGTGGTGGACAAAGAACAGTGGTGGACAAAGCCGTGAACTCAACCACAAAATCTTTTATTATCCAGACATGGTAAAATTTACACAGACCTTTAACGCCCCTTGATAAAACAAATGTCACGGGAGTTCCTCAACCGTGTCGGTACACATAAAAAGGAAACATTAAAATGCATAATTACAGCGTGCAGATCTCCCCACAAGAGGGTTTGAGGCACTGGTTAGTGTACAGATCACCTCCCGAGAGAAAGGGACTGAGAGACACTGGTCAGTGTACAGATCTCCCCCCCGAGAGAGAGGGACTGAGAGACACCGGTCAGTGTACAGATCTCCTCCCGAGAGAGAGGGACTGAGAGACACCGGTCAGTGTACAGATCTCCCCCAGAGAGAGAGGGACTGAGACACACCGGTCAGTGTACAGATCTCCCCCCGAGAGAGAGGGACTGAGAGACACCGGTCAGTGTACAGATCTCCCCCCCGAGAGAGAGGGACTGAGAGACACCGGTCAGTGTACAGATCTCCCCCCGAGAGAGAGGGACTGAGAGACACCGGTCAGTGTACAGATCACCTCCCGAGAGAGAGGGACTGAGAGACACCGGTCAGTGTACAGATCTCCCCCCGAGAGAGAGGGACTGAGAGACACCGGTCAGTGTACAGATCTCCCCCTGAGAGAGAGGGACTGAGAGACACCGGTCAGTGTACAGATCTCCCCCTGAGAGAGAGGGACTGAGAGACACCGGTCAGTGTACAGATCTCCCCCCGAGAGAGAGAGGGACTGAGAGACACCGGTCAGTGTACAGATCTCCCCCCGAGAGAGAGGGACTGAGAGACACCGGTCAGTGTACAGATCTCCCCCCGAGAGAGAGGGACTGAGAGACACCGGTCAGTGTACAGATCTCCCCCTGAGAGAGAGGGAGAGACACCGGTCAGTGTACAGATCTCCCCCCCGAGAGAGAGGGACTGAGAGACACCGGACAGTGTACAGATCTCCCCCCGAGAGAGAGGGACTGAGAGACACCGGTCAGTGTACAGATCTCCCCCCCGAGAGAGAGGGACTGAGAGACACCGGACAGTGTACAGATCTCCCCCCCGAGAAAGAGGGACTGAGAGACACCGGTCAGTGTACAGATCTCCCCCCCCCGAGAGAGAGGAACTGAGAGACACCGGTCAGTGTAAAGATCTCCTCCCGAGAGAGACCAAAGAGACTACACCAGACTACACAATCCCTCTCCGTTGCACAAACACAAAAACACACACTCACTCTCTTTCACAGTCCGCTTCCCACGAGGAGAGAGACGGGTCCCCTGCCCGGGCGTCTCTCCCCTACTTGAGGTCCATAAAGCGAATGTCCATGATGAGGCAGATGTTGCGGGGCAGGGGCCGGGGGGCGGGCGAGAGCACCGTGAAGACCTGGTTCTCCGTGTCGACAGCGGTGACCACCACGAACCCGGCCAGGCTAGCCTCCAGGAGCTGGGGGCCAGGCCGCTCGGCGGAGCTGAGGCTGAGCAGGTGGTGGGCCAGGTCCCGGCCGGGCACCACGGGCACCAGCTTCAGCTGGGCGTCCTCCTGGCGCATGCCCAGCGGCAGGCAGGAGTCGGGCACGCTGGGCGCCCCCACCCGGAAGATCTGCACCTCGGAGAAGGCCACGTCGAAGGCGTGCGGGAAGAGCCCCGAGCCGCGGGGCCCGTAGAAGTACTCGCGCACCTTCTGGTCCCGCCTCTCCCGCCGGAAGTCCTTGGAGCGGCCGACAGCACCGCCCGACTTGGGCAGCAGGGACGTGCGGACGAAGTGCGGCAGGTCCCTCTTCAGCTCGTTGTACAGTCGCTCCTGGTCCAGCACCAGCGCCACGTCCACCTCGAAGGCAGAGGCGGCGTGCACCAGCGCCTGGTAGCCCGAGCCCCGCACCCAGCCGCACGTGTTGATCACGCAGCCGCCCACCGCCGCCCGTCGGTTCAGCTCGCAGCGTTGGTTAAAGGCCTCGGCCAGCCGGGACGTGATCTGTGTGCAGGGGGGGAGGGGGAAGAAGTCGAGGGAGAGAGAGGATATGAGGGAGAGGGGGAAGAGGTGGAGAGAGAAGGGGAAGAGTGGGGGAGAGAGAGGATATGAGGGAGAGGGGGAAGAGGTGGGGGAAAAGTGGGAGAGAGAGGATATGAGGGAGAGGGGGAAGAGGTGGAGAGAGAGGGGGGGGGAAAAGTGGGAGAGAGAGAGGATATGAGGGAGAGGGGGAAGAGGTGGAGAGAGGGGGGGGGAAAAGTGGGAGAGAGAGAGGATATGAGGGAGAGGGGGAAGAGGTGGAGAGAGAGGGAGGGGGAAAAGTGGGAGAGAGAGAGGATATGAGGGAGAGGGGGTGGAGAGAGAGGGGGAAAAGTGGGAGAGAGAGAGGATATGAGGGAGAGGGGGGTGGAGAGAGGGAGGGGAAAAGTGGGAGAGAGAGAGGATATGAGGGTGAGGGGGTGGAGAGAGGGGGAAAAGTGGGAGAGGATATGAGGGAGAGGGGGAAGAGGTGGAGAGAGAGGGGGGAGAGAGAGGATATGAGGGAGAGGGGGAAGAGGTGGAGAGGGGGAAAAGTGGGAGAGAGAGAGGATATGAGGGAGAGGGGGAAGAGGTGGAGAGGGGGAAAAGTGGGAGAGAGAGAGGATATGAGGGAGAGGGGGAAGAGGTGGAGAGAGAGGGGGAAGAGGTGGAGAGAGAGGGGGAAAAGTGGGAGAGAGAGAGGATATGAGGGAGAGGGGGGTGGAGAGAGAGGGGGAAAAGTGGGAGAGAGAGGATATGAGGGAGAGGGGGGTGGAGAGAGAGGGAGGGGAAAAGTGGGAGAGTGAGAGGATATGAGGGAGAGCGGGGTGGAGAGAGAGGGAGGGGAAAAGTGGGAGAGTGAGAGGATATGAGGGAGAGCGGGGTGGAGAGAGAGGGAGGGGAAAAGTGGGAGAGTGAGAGGATATGAGGGAGAGGGGGAAGAGGTGGAGAGAGAGGGGGAAAAGTGGGAGAGAGAGAGGATATGAGGGAGAGGGGGGTGGAGAGAGAGGGAGGGGAAAAGTGGGAGAGAGAGAGGATATGAGGGAGAGGGGGAAGAGGTGAAGAGAGGAGAAAAGTGGGAGAGAGAGAGGATATGAGGGAGAGGGGGGTGGAGAGAGAGAGGGAAAAGTGGGAGAGAGAGAGGATATGAGGGAGAGGGGGGTGGAGAGAGAGGGAGGGGAAAAGTGGGAGAGTGAGAGGATATGAGGGAGAGGGGGGTGGAGAGAGGGAGGGGAAAAGTGGGAGAGTGAGAAGATATGAGGAAGAGGTGGAGAGAGAGGGAGGGGAAAGTGGGAGAGAGAGAGGATATGAGGGAGAGGGGGAAGAGGTGGAGAGAGAGGGAGGGGAAAGTGGGAGAGTGAGAGGATATGAGGGAGAGGGGGAAGAGGTGGAGAGAGAGGGAGGGGAAAAGTGGGAGAGTGAGAGGATATGAGGGAGAGGGGGAAGAGGTGGAGAGAGGGGAAGAGTGGGGGAGAGAGAGGATATGAGGGAGAAGGGGAAGAGGTGGAGAGAGAGGAAAAGTGGGAGAGAGAGAGGATATGAGGGAGAGGGGGGTGGAGAGAGAAGGGGAAGAAGAGTGGGGGAGAGAGAGGATATGAGGGAGAGGGGGAGGGGAAGAGGTGGAGGGAGAAGGGGAAGAGTGGGGGAGGAGGGAAGAGTGGGGGAGAGGGGGAAGAGGTGGAGGGGAGGAGGGGGAAGAGAGGATATGAGGGAGAGGGAGAAGGGGAAGATATGAGGGAGAGGGGAAGAGGGAGAGGGGAAGAGGTGGAGGGGGGAGAAGGGGGAATTGGGGAGAGAGAGAGAGGATATGAGGGAGAGGGGAAGAGGTGGAGGGGAAAGAGTGGGGAAGAAGGGGGAAGAGGTGGAGAGAGAGGTATTAATAATCAATATTCCTGCCATTAGCACTTCCCCTTCATTTCTGTAGCCCTCCCCGTTCCCGCTCTCAATAACCCTCACCCTGTCACAAGCCCCTCTCCCTCCCCTCACCTGGTGTCAGACTAAAGGCGGATTTCCACTTGTGCGTACAGGCCCCACCGCAGCCCCGATTTCCACTCCCGCGCCGCTCTACGCTGCTGCGAGCATGCATTGGAGTGCGCCTGAACAGCAGTTGGCGGTGGGGGTCCTATGCCCCCGTGTTGAGTTTCTCCGCGAGAGACGCGGACGAGGGAATGCATTCCCAACATCTTCGCATGTCGATTTGACGATTCGGTTCATCGATTTCGTGTCGGCGTACGCTCAGCCGACAGACACGGCAGAGAAGAAGCAACCGATGTGACCGAGCGGGCCAACTGCAGTTGTTTGCGGTCTGCGTCGTCGTGACGCGTGAGTAACTTTTTTGGGGAGGTGCACGTCACCCTACGGCATAGTGTACGACGTTTAAATCAGGCTTAAACGTCAGGCAGGTGGTCTCGGCACTTTGGGAAAGGGCGGACAACGTGGACGGGACGGAGCGCCTGCAGGAGAGGCGGCTGAAACCCCGGAAGAGAGAGTCAGGGAAAAAAGTTTAACAAAGTTTGCAAGTTTTCAGGTTCGGGCAGCAAGGAGAACAAAGTGAAAAGCAAAAGGAGTTGAAACCAGGACTGACGGCGTTATATCTGAATACACGCAGTACAGTCGGCCCTCCTTATCCGTGAGGGATTGGTTCCGGGGTCCCCCGCTGATACCAAAAATGCAGATGTTCGAGTCCCTTATTTAACCTGTCTCATTAGGACATTAGGACCCGGCGGAACCCCGGGCCTTATTCAACCCGTCTCGGTGCGGTGGACATTAGGACCCGGCGGAACCCCGGACCTTATTCAACCCGTCTTGGTGCGGTGGACATTAGGACCCGGCGGAACCCCGGACCGTATTCAACCCGTCTCGGTGCGGTGGACATTAGGACCCGGCGGAACCCCGGACCTTATTCAACCCGTCTCGGTGCGGTGGACATTAGGACTCGGCGGAACCCCGGACCTTATTCAACCCGTCTCGGTGCGGTGGACATTAGGACCCGGCGGAACCCCGGACCTTATTCAACCCGTCTCGGTGCGGTGGACATTAGGACCCGGCGGAACCCCGGACCTTATTCAACCCGTCTCGGTGCGGTGGACATTAGGACCCGGCGGAACACCGGACCTTATTCAACCCGCCTCGGTGCGGTGGACGTTAGGACCCGGCGGAACCCCATACCTTATTCAACCCGTCTCGGTGCGGTGGACATCAGGACCCGGCGGAACCCCGGACCTTATTTAAGCTGCAATTATTACTAAGCAATACAGTGGTTTAGTCATTGGGTTTTGACCCTCCACATCAACCCGGCACGGTGGAGAGCGCACTGGGGAGCGATCTGTCACTGGCTCCCGAGCCCGGTGCTGAAACATACGTCCTTAAGCGTTTTATATGCATAGAAAAGTACAATATATACTAAGACAATGTTTGCCTGACACTAAATAATACCGGATGTACCTGTTCCGACTTACTTAGAGAACTTCCAAAAAATTTTTATCCTGATCCACGGTAACCCACACACATCCTCCCGTATACTTTAAATCATCTCTAGATTACTTATAGTACAATGTAAATGCCGTGTAAAATAGTTGCTATACTGCATTGTTTAGGGCGGGGGTCGGCAACCTGCGGCTCCCGAGCCATTTGTGGCTCTTTCACCTCTGTCCTGCGGCTCCCTGTGGCTTTGGGAAATAATTGGTCAGTATTTAATTAAAATGTATTTTATGTTAGTTTGTTAGCTTTTGAAATGTAATTCTAAATTTGAAGATTATGGTGATCTTGTACAATCTAAGTGTGGCGACACATTTCCTGCCACATCCGAAACGGCTCACAATTAGCCAGCATTCCGGCTAAGGGAGATAGCCTACGGGGTTTGTGAGTACGCGTCTTTTGCAGCATCTGCGTCCATGGGGGCTGGGTTGAGGGAGGCTTAAAAGCAAGGCTGTTTAGTTCGAATAAAGTTATTCGACTGCAGTTTACTGACACCGCTACAACGTGTTTTTATCGCTGGCTGTCCAGAGGGGAGGTGCTGAAACGCTTTGTCGTGTGTCTGGAAGAAGTGAAAACTTTCCTGGGCAGCAAAGGGCTCACCTTTCCTGAGCTGGAACAGCCAGAGTGCCTGTAAAAGCTACACTTCATGGTAGACATGACAGCGCACCTGAACACGCTGAACACAGCTCTTCAGGGGAAAGGACGTACAGCCCTGCACATGTTGGAGGATGTTTTGGCATTCGAGCGCAAGTTGACAGTGCTTGCCAGAGATTTACAGAAAGGCACATTGTCTCACTTCCCCAATTTGAGAGAGTTCAAACAAGGTTACGACGTGATAAATTCGGAGTATTTACATTCTGCTATCATCGCAATGCAAACATCGTTCGGGAAACGCTTCTGTGAGTTCAGAGAGGTAAAAAACACATTATCCTTCCCGGTCACTCCCCTAAGCATCGATCCATCCCTACTGAATACGACTGCATTGTCAGGTGTGAGTCAACCTGAACAAGTATGATAAATACTTTAATTGCCTATTATTTTACGTATATTCATATGTTTTCATTGTTCAGTGAAATAGTCCTTTTATTTTTCAGGTTGACAGCTGGCTGACGTTATTTTTGGTTTGCTGCTGACGGCAAATTTAAGTTTGGCGTTTTTCATAAATACAAGAAGGACTCAAATAGACATCGAGTATTTTACTTAAAAGTAACCTTCAACCCAACGTCTTTTTTTCGGAGTTCAAAATGTTTTTGTTGCATGCAGAAATGTAATTTCGTTTTCTCTGCAGGAGTTCATCAATTTAATAAATGCAACACATTATAGTTTGTTTATACATAGCATAAAGGCAAAACAAAACGTTGTATGCAGTGTTATTTCATTTTAAATGTCAAACGGGTTTTGCGGCTCCCAGTGTTTTCTATTCTGTGGGAAACAGGTCCAAGTGGCTCTTTCAGTGGTAAAGGTTGCTGACCCCTGGTTTAGGGAATAATGACCAGAAAAAACAAGTCTGTACACGCTCGAACAGCAAGTGCTGGAGAGGGAACTTCCGGGTTTTCCCGACCCACGGCTGGTTGAATTCGCACATGCGGAATTCGCAGATAAGGAGGGCCGACTGTAGTGTTAAGTCAGTGATAAGTCACTTATAAGTCAATAGCATCATAACATTTTAAGTAGCATTTGGATATTAAACACACAGCGAATATTTCCCTCGTATGAACATATTGAATCTTTGCGACACACCAGTGAGAGGGCAGGTGAGGGCCGGAGGACCCCGTGCCGGTCGCAGTCCGGAGAGAGTGACCGGCCGAGCGAGGAGTGCGACAGGGCACCCCCCTCCCCCCGTAGGTAGGCAGGATCTATCGGCCGACAAAAGTTTGTCTCGGGGATAACTTCCAGCAGGTCGGAGCGAGGCAGCTGCTCTGCTACTTAGGAAACCCTGAGCCCGGATTCGGTGGTCCGTGAATATCTCAGCTCCGGGTTCCCCACGAACAGGCTCCGAGGCGGCGCCCGTCTGTCCGCGCTCCAGGCCGGTAGCGACGGAACTTCCCACCGACCAGCGATCCCTGGCGGGGGGGTGTCACTGCGTTTAGGCGAATGATGACCTCGCGTGCGTTCAAAGTCAACAGTGGGCGTGACGGGGAATGAGGAAGGGTGCAGTTAACCCGTATCGACAAATCGTAACGTTTCCTTGCACCTGCTCGGCGGTCCGGTGGCTGGGGACCCCTGGACTAGATTCGGGATTGAAATCCCCGCCCGCCCCCTCTCCCGACTCACCCGGTTGTACAGCTTGATGTTGGTGCCGGGCGTCGTCGAGCCGAAGTGGTAAACCAGCGGCGCCCGCACGCAGAAGCCCTCCTCCACGTCGGCCGGCCGCTCCACGTACAGGGCGCCCACCGTGCCGGGCACAGAGACCGAGCCCTGCCCCACGTCCAGGTCCACCAGCGTGGGCCGGCGGCCCAGCCGCACGGCGTAGTTCAGCAGCAGGCGGCAGAGGGTGGTCTTGCCCACGTCGGAGGGCCCCACCACGATGACCCGGGGCCCCCGCTCGCCCTCCCGCTCGGCCTGCCGGCGCATCTGCTCCAGGGCGGCGTGGCAGTTGAGGTAGAGGAGCATGGGGGTGTCCCGGGAGACGTAGGCCACCTCCGGCCGGCCCCTCAGCTGCACGCAGCAGCCGTGCCAGGTGAAGACGGCCCCCTTCGAGCCCCCCGCGAAGGTGTAGGGCCGGTGCCGGGTCAGCTCGGTGCCGAAGACCTCCGCCAGGCCCGACACCAGCTCCAGCTCCACCGTCTCGCCCGGCTCCACCTCGAAACGCAGCTCCGTCTCCTTCTCCAGCTCGTGCCGTGACACGGGGCGCGGGTCCTGGGCCTCCTCTGCCATCTCAGCTGGGGGGGCGGGGAGGAAAGAGGAGTAAAGATGGATTAGTCTCCGCCTCCTTCCCCACCACATCGTTCCGCCTTCCTTCATCCTACCCCTCCCCCTTCTCTCTCATTCCCTACCTCCCATCATCAAACCCTTCCACTCCCCTCCCTCCCTTCATTACCCTTTCTCTTTCCCTCATCTACCCTCTCACACCCCTCACCAAACCCCTTTCTCTGCTGTTCAATCCATCCCTCCCCACATCAAAACTCTCCCTCCCCTCATAAACCAGACCCTTCATCAACCCATTCCTCCCATCACCCCTCACAATCCATCCCTCCCCATATCAAAACTCTCCTTCCCCTCATAAACCAGACCCTTCATCAACCCATTCCTCCCATCACCCCTCACAATGCTCTCCCTCCCCTCATCAAACCCCTCACTCCCCTCTTTTCCCTCAAAACACTCTCCCTCCTCATCAACCTCTCCCTCCCCTCATCACCCTCTCTCCCCATCAAACCCCTCCTTCCCCTCATCACCCTCTCCCTCCCGTCATCAAACCTCTCCCTCCCCTCATCACCCTCTCCCTCCTCATGAAAACCCTCTCTCCCTTTCAAACCCCTCCTTCCCCTCATCACCCTCTCCCTCCCGTCATCAAACCCCTCACTCCTCATCACCCTCTCTCCCCATCAAACCTCTCCCTCCCCTCATCACCCTCTCTCCCCATCAAACCCCTCCTTCCCCTCATCACCCTCTCCCTCCCGTCATCAAACCCCTCACTCCCCTTTTCCCTCAAAACCCTCCCCTCCTCATTAAACCCCTCCCTCCCCATCAAACCCCTCACTCCCCTCCTTCCCCTCAAAACCCTCTCCCTCCCCATCAAACCCCTCAAAACCCTCTCCCTTCCCTCATCCAACCCCTTTTCCCCCCTCAATCCCCCCCGCTCCCTCTCACCCAAACAACGCGCCTCCACCACGATGCTCCGACCTCACTTCCTGTTTCCGGTCCCCGCTCACCCTCCCCTCGGCTTGGCGACCGTTGCCGTGGAAACGACCGCACTACGCCGCCCTCGGACCCCGGATTGTTATTTCCCCTCCGACCCGAGGCTCTGCCCCCTGACCCGAAACTCCGTTTCTGTTTCCGTTCAGCCGCGCGTCGTCACGTGAGGAGGGCGCCCAATCGGTGAGGTCGCGCTCGAGTCACGTGGGTGAGGGACGCCGAATCAGAGCCGGGCGGGCGGGCGGTGAGGTCGTTTCGCCCTATCACGCGCCGAGGCGCTGGCGGCGCCCAATCGGTGAGGTCGCGCTCGAGTCACGTGGGCGAGGGACGCCGAATCAGAGCCGGGTGGGCGGGCAGTGAGGTCGTTTCGCCCTATCACGCGCCGAGGCGCTGGCGGCGCCCAATCGGTGAGGTCGCGCTCGAGTCACGTGGGCGAGGGACGCCGAATCAGAGCCGGGTGGGCGGGCAGTGAGGTCGTTTCGCCCTATCACGCGCCGAGGCGCTGGCGGCGCCCAATCGGTGAGGTCGCGCTCGAGTCACGTGGGCGGGGACGCCGAATCAAGAGGCGGGCGGGCGGTGAGGTCGTTTCGCCCTATCACGCGCCGGGGCGCCGTGGGCGGTGTCAAGGTGAGGTCGGGTCCGTGTCACGTGACCCACGGGTATCCCCGGGAGGAGTTCGAGCGCATGCGCACAAAGGCGCTGAAAAGTTCCGAGTTAGTTTATTAACAAAGTGCCCTGGTACCGCCCGAAGATTTCATTCCTTCTGGCACCGGCCAGCTGCCGGTTTGCGAAGGGCAACTGAGGGGGCAAATCCAGCAAAATATGAACAGTGATCAGCCAACACGAGGATGCTGGAAATTCAAACACAAACAACACACACCCTATCGTATTTATACTGAGTTAAATACTGTATGTTGAATTTCCCCTTGGGGATGAATAAAGTATCTGTCTATCTATCTACACACACAAACTGCTGGTGGAAGGCAGCGTCTATAGTCTGTGGTGGCCAGTGCTATCGTGTTAAAACGAATACCACCTCTCTGTATAAATAATCAGTGCAAAAACCCCCGCACGGCACAAGGTTTATCTTCTCAAATCTTTTTACTATTATTATTATTCTGATTCAAAGATACGCGGGCCGATCGAGGAGGCGACTCTTAACAATGCCTCAAAGAAATCATCTTGGAAGATCGAAAATTTCTGTGAATTTTAAAAAAAGAACCCCTCCTGAGCGAGAAAAGTGAGAGAGAGAAAAGAAGAACCCATTGAGGGCGCAACCCCGGAGCCATGGGTCACACAGAAAGCTTCTAAAAATAGACATCAACCCGCCAACAAGAAGAAAAATATATATCAAAATAAAATTGGCACTTAGAAAGTGGAGGAAATCTATCAGTTAACTGAAGTGATAGTAACGAGCAGACGAGCCCCATCTCTTCTCAAAATCAAATAAAGGTTCAAAGGTTCGACTTCTAATTTTCTCCAAGCTGAGACATAACATCACCCGAGAGATCAAAGTAGGAGCTGATATATCCTTCCATTTCAACAAGATGGCCCTCCTAGCTATCAATGTAACAAACACAATAACATGTTGTTCAGACACAGAAATACCATGGATACTTTGAGGAATTATTCCAAAAAGCACAGACGATTTATCCGGTTGTAAATTGACTCTGAGTGCTTTAGAAAGTGACTTCCAGAATGGTTTTAATATAGAACATGACCAGAACATGTGTGTCAGTGTGGCTACCTCAGTTTTACATCCGTCACAAAACTTGTCAATATTGGGAAATATTTTAGAAAGTCTCTCCTTCGTCAAATGGCAACGATGTAAAGTTCCGATTCCGATTCAGTTTATTGTCATTTATAAACCACAAATACAATACTGTTAAAAAATGAGACAACATTCTCCGGAATGATATCACAAAACAGACCACACAAGAAAAACCACACGTTTGGTAATCCCCAATCCGGAGTCCGGAGAGGCTGCTGCGTATCGATATCGCGCTACCGTCTTAGCACGTCCCCCAGAAAGGAACTACAAACCCATCAGACATACCTAAAGCTACAAGACCAACACAAAACCATATGGTTACATATAGTTATAGTTAACATATAGTTTCAACATTGCAGGCAATACCATAATTGATAAAAGACTAACTGACAAAGACCACATAACTATAACACACAGTTTCCACAGTGCAAAGCAATACCGTAATCTGATAAAGAGCAGTCCATGCACGGTTTAAAAGAAAGTCTCAAAGTCCCGACAGCCCATCATCTCACGCAGACGGTAGAAGGAAGAAAAACTCTTCCTGCCGTGAAACTCCAGCGCCGCAGCTTGCCGATACAGCACTCTGGGAGCTCCGACCACAGCCATCTCCGAGTCTCTTTCAATTTTAAATTGAACCAGTGAACAACTAGCACAGACAGAGGAAGAGTTAACCAGCTTCAGAATCCGCATCCAATCCTCCCGTATAAAAGTCAAACTCAGTTCTTGCTCCCAATCCTGTTTAATCTTAAGTAAAGGACGATTTTCCCATTGTAATGATAAATTATAAATTCTACCAACAGCGCCTTTCATCAAGGGGTTCACATTCATAATAGCATCACAGCACGAGATCTTTGCACACACCGGTCACTACGAATTAGAGGGCAGGGGGCTTTGACTCTGACGTAAGTTCCCTCGCTTCCTCGTGGCGTCGGGCCAGGGGCCGGTCGTCAACTTCTGAAGGGTGGAGTTCTCCGGCACGGGGGAAACCGATTGGTGCGACCCAGCGGCGGGAAGCGGTCGCAGGCCTGTGAGAAGCTGCCATGGCTTGGCTGGTGGGGATGTTTGACCCGTGGACTCTGAACACTCACGTTCTCTGTATTATTGACCCATATATATAAAGGGGGGGGGTTCCTTCTTTTACTTTGTTACTGCGTATGTTAATCAAAAGAGCTTCTTTGTTTTGTTAAAAGCAGGAATGCTTCTCTGTTGCGAGAGAGTGCTGGAAGCCTGTTAGGGTTAAAATTTACTGATAACGAGAATGGTATTCCTTTGTAAACCAAATGGGGATTAATGTTGTTCTTTCTTCTGAGTCTGTAAGCTTTTGTTGATGGGCTTTTGGGCAGATCGGCGTGAGGGGGTCGAGAGAGAGGACGCAATGCTGTAAGCTGGGCGAGGAACGGACCCCAAGCGGGGGTCCGAGGCCGGGAGGTACTCCGAGGAGGGGGGATGAAGCTAGATGTGCTTGGTTGACCACTCGGAGGGTCCTGAGCTGCGAGTCGAGGAGTTCAGAGGGGATCGAATGGTGGCCAGAAGACTTCAGTAATTGAGCTCCAACGGTTGTGCACGAAGTGGTTCGGACTTTGATAAGTTTGGCGCCTTTTCTTTAATTTTCTCTTCATATATACTGTATCGTTATTAATCACTTAGTTATAGTAACCTCTATAAATTGTACTCATTTAATCGCATATGGTGTACTGTCTGTTTTTGGGCGAGGCGGGGACATCACACAGCATCCACACCAGCTGATTACCCAGTTTGGCGGGGCCGAAGGCTGCTCCCCCTAGACGAGAACGAGCTGAGCGAGACTGAGGCGACCCAGGGGGGTTACATTGAAAAATTAGCACAGCTCGTCAGCATGCTGGTTCACCAGTCTTGCTGCCTCGAGCTCTCCGTGGCACTGAACTGACCCCGCAAGGGCTCCGATGCTCAAGCTGCGCTGAATTGTTCCCAATAAAGCCTCCTCAGGCAGCCAGCCGGGCACTCCGCCATCTTCGCCAGGGATGGGTCCCGGGCACGCCCACTCCGGTGGTTTTTATACCTCTCCCTCCACCCCTCCTGATTGGTTGCTCCTCGGCCAATCAGGGTTCCGCTCTCCCACCTCGCGTACGGTCGGAATCCCGGTCCCTACTTCAGGCGAGACGATAGACAGTAGGGGCAGGAGTGGGCCCTTCGGCCCTTCGAGCCAGCACCGCCATTCACCGTGATCGTGGCTGATCGTCCGCAGTCAGTACCCCGTTCCTGCCCTCTCCCCATATCCCTTGACTCTGCTATCTATAAGAGCTCTATCTAACTCTCTCTCCTGAAAGCATCCCGAGAATTGGCCTCCACTGCCTTCTGGGGCAGAGCATTCCACAGATCCACCACTCTCCGGGTGAAAAAGTTTTTCCTCAACTCCGTTCTAAATGGCCTACCCCTTATTCTTAAACTGTGGCCTCTGGTTCTGGACTCCCCCAACATCAGGAACATGTTTCCTGCCTCCAGCGTGTCCGATCCCTTAATAATCTTATATGTTTCAATCAGATCCCCTCTCATCCTTCTAAATTCCAGTGTGTACAAGCCCAGTCGCTCCAATCTTTCAACATATGACAGTCCCACCATCCCGGGAATTAACCTCGTGAACCTACGCTTGACGTGGTTTCTCGTGCTCCACAAACGACCAGGAGACGCAGAAGATTCTTCAAGAAGTGTTCAACTTTAATTTGAAAATCAAAGCTGAGACAGTCATTTCGCTAGTCGCTGATTTCCCACCGGTCCTTGTACATAGCGTTTTTTATAGCAATCTCCTGGTTTAGTTGCATTAGCATATCCAATCCGTCTACAGTTAGGTATCACAAGTACATCAGCCGCTATTGTTTCTACCCACTGACTTAATCATGTTCTAATCTACATTTCTTAGCTACCTCTCATTAACACAACATTGTCTTCTACATTCTTAATATTTCATTCTCCTAATTTAGCAAACACAAAGCTGACTACATAGTTTTGGTTACACAGCAAACAATGCACCTTTTATACTCCAATACCCTGCACTCCCTTAATAGCAAGAATGTCCTTCCTCAAATTTGGAGACCAAAACTGCACACAATACTCCAGGTGTGGTCTCACCAGGGCCCTGTACAGCTGCAGAAGGACCTCTTTGCTCCTGTACTCAACTCTCCTTGTTATGAAGGCCAACATGCCATTAGCTTTCTTCACGGCCTGCTGTCCCTGCATGCTTACTCTCAGTGACCTTCGTCTCTCCCCCGAAAGCCCACCGGCTTTGCTTAAAAGAAGAAATCTGCTGAGAATTTTTGTCCTTGTTAAAATCCATCCAGGGGCTCGGGAGGCGTATCAGTTTGGGTCACCCGGAGGAATCGGCGGAGGCAGAACGCCACGGGGGCAGGACCGACCTTGACGGCACCAACACCGCTGTGCCGGGCCGGTGGCTTTCGGGGACCGGCTGCTGAAGGAAGCCGTCGAGGTAGGACTGGAGGGGCTGACTTGGTATCCCATCCGTCCATCCAGCATCCCCTTGGACTGTCAGATGCTCGAGGCCAGGAGGGTCCCCAGTCCAGCATCGGGCCAGAGAGTCGCCGCAAGGGGACCGAGAGAACACCTGGGGGCTGACTTGGTATCCCATCCATCCATCCAGCATCCCCTTGGACTGTCAGATGCTCGAGGCCAGGAGGGTCCCCAGTCCAGCATCGGGCCAGAGAGTCGCCGCAAAGGGACGGCGAGAACACCTGGGGGCTGACTTGGTATCCCATCCGTCCATCCAGCATCCCCTTGGACTGTCAGATGCTCGAGGCCAGGAGGGTCCCCAGTCCAGCATCGGGCCAGAGAGTCGCCGCAAGGGGACGGCAAGAACACCTGGGGGCTGACTTGGTATCCCATCCGTCCATCCAGCATCCCCTTGGACTGTCAGATGCTCGAGGCCAGGAGGGTCCCCAGGTTCCCTCTCCGAGCCGTCCAGCATCGGGCCAGAGAGTCGCCGCAAAGGGACGGCGAGAACACCTGGGGGCTGACTTGGTATCCCATCCATCCATCCAGCGTCCCCTTGGACTGTCAGATGCTCAAGGCCAGGAGGGTCCCCAGTCCAGCATCGGGCCAGAGAGTCGCCGCAAAGGGACCGAGAGAACACCTGGGGGCTGACTTGGTATTCCATCCGTCCATCCAGCATCCCCTTGGACTGTCAGATGCTCGAGGCCAGGAGGGTCCCCAGTCCAGCATCGGGCCAGAGAGTCGCCGCAAGGGGACCGAGAGAACACCTGGGGGCTGACTTGGTATTCCATCCGTCCATCCAGCATCCCCTTGGACTGTCAGATGCTCGAGGCCAGGAGGGTCCCCAGTCCAGCATCGGGCCAGAGAGTCGCCGCAAAGGGACGGCGAGAACACCTGGGGGCTGACTTGGTATCCCATCCGTCCATCCAGCATCCCCTTGGACTGTCAGATGCTCGAGGCCAGGAGGGTCCCCAGTCCAGCATCGGGCCAGAGAGTCGCCGCAAAGGGACGGCGAGAACACCTGGGGGCTGACTTGGTATCCCATCCGTCCATCCAGCATCCCCTTGGACTGTCAGATGCTCGAGGCCAGGAGGGTCCCCAGTCCAGCATCGGGCCAGAGAGTCGCCGCAAAGGGACGGCGAGAACACCTGGGGGCTGACTTGGTATCCCATCCGTCCATCCAGCATCCCCTTGGACTGTCAGGCGGGTGGCTCCGGGGGCACGAACCGCTGGCTGCTCGTTTCCACAGATGCTGCCCGGCCCGCTGAGTCCCTCCAGCTTGCCCTCTCACCCCAGCATCTGCAGTGAACTCTGTGTTTGGGACCACAACTCGGTCCACTGGGGGGGGGGGGGGGGGGGGGGGGGGGTCTGGCCCACTAAACATGGAACTACACCTCCCAGCGGGCTCTGCGGGCGGCGCAGGCGCATCCGCCTCCTCGCCGGCGGCCGCTGCCCTTCAAATAAAAAAAAACTAAAAGTCCTGATATCTTTTTTTTCTTCTTCTTCTTCTCCTTCACGACGCTCCAACACTTTTGCCGTCCGAAACCTGAAGGGGTAGTTTCAAAAAAAAGAAAATAGCGACCAGTGCGGGGGGAGGGGGGGAAAGAGAGAGTGAAAAAAAAATCTGGCAGTCCCTTCTGATTGGAGGGGGCGGGGGGGCGGTGCCAGGCCGAGCGCGTCGCGATTGGCCGCCTGCCCTGTCCGTTATCAGTGCCATGCCAAAGTTTCATTTGACTTTTGAAAAGTCATTTCTAATCGTGTCGCCGCAATCTCTGGCGCTACTCCTTCGAGAAACCGCAGGGTGCGGTCCATCTGATCCGGGCGACTCTTCTACCCTTTGGTCTTTCAGCTTTTTCAGCAGCTCCTCCCTTGTAACAGTAACTGCACCCACTTCTCTTCCCTCGCACCCTCACTTCAACTGCCGGACTGATGCAAAATCCTCCCCCTATTTCATCAGCCACCTCCTTGCCCCACGTTCTCATTGCTTTTCCAGCAGTCCCAGATCCGCTCCTCTTCTCTCTTTTGTCTTTAAACAGACTTGAAAGAAACTTCTACTATCCACTTTGATAGTATTTGCTAGCTTCCCTTCATATTTCATCTTTTCCCTTCCAGTGAATTTTTTTTGGGTTCCCCCCTGTATGTTTTTAAAAAAAACTTACCGATCCTTCATCTCCCCACTAATTTTGCTTTGTTGTATGGCCTTTCTTTTTGTTTTTACAATAACTTTGACTTGTCAAAACTGGTGCTGTTTGAGTATTCCTTCAGTTTTGGAGTACACATGTCCTGCACCTTCCTAATTTCCCCCAGAAACCCACGCCATTGCTGCTCTGCTGTCATCCCTGCCAGCAGCTCCTTCCAACTCACTTTGGCCAACTCCTCTCTCACACCACTGTAATTTCCCTTACTCCACTGAAACACTGCTACATCAGACTTTACTTCCTCCCTGTCAAACTTCAAGTTAAACTCAATCACTGGTCCCTAAGGATTTCTTCCTTAAGCACTCTAATCGCCTCCGGTTCATTACATAGCACCCAATGCAGGATAGCAGATCCCCGAGTAGGCTCAACGACAAACTGATGGAGAAAGCCATCTCTCAGGTGTTCAGCAAGTTCACTCTCTTGAGATCCACTACCGACCTGATTTTCCCAATCCACCTGCGTGTTAAAATCTTCCACGACGACCAATAACTTTGCCCTTTTGACTCGCCTTTTCTGCTTCCTGCTGTAACCTGCGGCCCACCTCCCGGCCACTGTTGGGAGGCCTGTATATATAACTGCCGTCGGGGTCCTTTTACCCGCGCAGTTTCTGAACTCAACCCACAAGGATTCAACATTTTCCAGTCCTACGTCGCACCTTCCTACTGATTTGATGCCGTCCGTTGCCAGCCGAGCCACACGCCAACCCCTCTGCTTACTTCCCTTCCCATTCCTCCGATGTAACGTGGAACCTTGGATATTCGGCTCCGGGACTACAAACACCCCGCAGCCGTGGTTCAGTGACGGCCACAACATCTATCTATCATAGATAGATAGAGATAGATAGATAGATAGATACATTATTCATCCCCAAGGGGAAATTCAACATTTTTCCAGTGTACCATACACTTATTGTAGCAAAACTAATTACATACAGTATTTAACTCAGTATAAATATGATGTGCATCTAAAATCACCCTCCCAAAAAGCATTAATAAATAGCTTTTAAAAAGTTCTTAAATAGTTTACTAAAGTGCATTGAGTGGTAACTTAAGCTCAGTCCTAACCCCGGCACTTTAACACGTCTCGCCCCTGGTGGTTGAATTGTAGAGCCGAATGGCGTTGGGGAGTAATGATCTCTTCATCCTCTCTGAGGAGCATTGCACTGACAGCAACCTGCCGCTGAAGCTGCTTCTCCGTCTCTGGATGGTGCTGTGCAGAGGGTGTTCAGGGTTTTCCATGATGATACCTAGCAATCTGTGATGGACAATAGGTGCAGAAGTAGACCATTCGGCAGCAAGATCATCCACCTCATTCCTTACACTTTCTCTTCTTCGGTTCTCCATCGAAATCCGACGGCGAGCTCCTCTCCCCGTGGTGAGATCGTTGACGGCGACACAGCCCTATCCTGGACCCACAGGCGCGACTGCCGGTGGGGCATGTCTATGTAGCAGTGGTGGCAACCATGGCTGCAGCTCTCCGTACATTTAGGCACAGCACCTTGAGAGCCGGAGCTGCTACCCTTTCTTGACTCTGCGCCCCGAGTGTTTTGATACTCAGCCCGTTGTCTGCAACCACGTCCCGCACGTGACTGCCCTTGCAGGCTACCTTCACTCTCTTTTTTACCATCTCCCCCTCCCTGGGTGATGGGGGTCCCCGATGATGGACGTCCCTCGCCGGGGCTGGAGGTGTCCTGGGAGCTGGGCGGTCTGGAGCCCAGTGGGGGGCCGGCTAGCTCCGCGACTTTCTGCAGGGTCGATTTCCCGGGTGCCATGCCGAGGCCCGGCCGCACCTCGCATCCGTATGTGAGGCCCCGAAGAGATCTTCGGGGCTGTTGCCAACTTGGAACTGCCCCCTGCCCCCTTGCCTGTGATCCGTTTGTGTGTGGACTGCTCAGCCGACATAGTTCAGAGCCCCCCCACTCACCCCAGTGAGGACCAGAACAGTTACCGTTCGAGATATTTGCTGACTTTGCCCACAGGAAAAGGAATCTCAGTATGTGACGCCCCGGCATGTCCTCTGCCAGTAAATTTTACTTTCAAACACCTTCTATTACATTTGGGCAGGCAGCAACCTGACAACATGAACACCTATTTCTCAAACTTCCCCCAATATCACAGCCTCCCCACATCTCACCATTTCCCACCCCTTTACCCCTCTCTAGCCTGATACCCTGGCTCCCTCTTGTGCTCCTCACCCCCTTTTCTTTCTCCCGAGGTCTTCAGTCCTCTCCTGTCAGACTCCCCCCTTCTTCAACCCTGTCTTTCATTGACCAGTCACTTCCCAGCTCTCCTATCAGACTTCTGTCCTCTACTATCAGACTCCCCCTTCTCCAGCCCTGTATCTCATTCACCAATCACTTCCCAGCTCTCCTATCAGACTTCTGTCCTCTACTATCAGACGCCCCCTTCTCCAGCCCTGTATCTCGTTCACCAAGCACATCCCAGCTCTCATATCAGACTTCTGTCCTCTCCTATCAGACGCCCCCTTCTCCAGCCCTGTATCTCGTTCACCAATCACTTCCCAGCTCTCCTATCAGACTTCTGTCCTCTCCGATCAGACTCCCCCTTCTCCAGCCCTGTATCTTGTTCACCAACCACTTCCCAGCTCTGCTATCAGAATTCTGTCCTCTCCTATCAGACTCCCCCTTCTCCAGTCCTGTATCTCATTCACCAACCACTTCCCAGCTCTCATATCATTCTGTCCTCTCCTATCAGACTCCCCCTTCTCCAGCCCTGTATCTCGTTCACCAACCACTTCCCAGCTCTCCTATCAGACTCCCCTTCTCCAGCCCTGTATCTCGTTCACCAATCACTTCCCAGCTCTCCTATCAGACTTCTGTCCTCTCCTATCAGACTCCCCCTTCTCCAGCCCTGTATCTCATTGACCAACTAACTTCCCAGCTCTCCTATCAGACTCCCCATTCTCCAGCCCTGTCTCTCGTTCACCAATCACTTCCCAGCTCTCCTATCAGACTTCTGTCCTCTCCTATCAGACTCCCCGGTCTCCAGCCCGGTATCTCGTTAACCAACCAACTTCCCAGCCCTCCTATCAGACTTCTGTCTCCTATCAGAATCCCCCTTCTCCAGCCCTGTATCTCGTTCACCAATAACTTCCCAGCTCTCCTATCAGACTTCTGTCCTCCCCTTTCAGGCTCCCCCTTCTCCAGCCCTGTATCTCGTTCACCAATCACTTCCCAGCTCTCCTATCAGACATCTGTCCTCTCCTATCAGACTCCCCCTTCTCCAGTCCTGTATCTCGTTTACCAATCACTTCCCAGCTCTCCTATCAGACTCCCCCTTCTCCAGCCCTGTATCTCGTTCACCAATCACTTCCCAGCTCTCCTATCAGACTTCTGTCCTCTCCTATCAGACTCCCCTTCCCCAGTCCTGTATCTTGTTCACCAATCACTTCCCATCTCTCCTATCAGACTTCTGTCCTCTCCTATCAGACTCCCCCTTCTCCAGCCCTGTATCTCATTCACCAATCACTTCCCAGCTCCCCTATCGGACTTCTGTCCTCTCCTATCAGACTCCCCATTCTTCCGCTCTGTATCTCATTCACCAAACAACTTCGCAGCTCTCCTATCAGTCTCCCCCTTCTACAGCCCTGTCTCTCGTTCACCAATCACTTCCCAGCTCTCCTATCAGACTTCTGTCCTCTCCTATCAGACTCCCCCTTCTCCAGCCCTGTACCTCGTTCACCAACCAACTTCCCAGCTCTCCTATCAGACTCCCCCTTCTCCAGCCCTGTCTCTCGTTCACCAATCACTTCCCAGCTCTCCTATCAGACTTCTGTCATCTCCTATCAGACTCCCCCTTCTCCAGCCCTGTAACTCGTTCACCAATCACTTCCCAGCTCTCCTATCAGACTTCTGTCCTCTCCTATCAGACTCCCACTTCTCCAGTCCTGTATCTCATTCAAATCATTTCGCAGCTCTCCTAACAGACTTCTGTCCTCTCCTATCAGACTCTCCCTCCTCCAGCCCTGTATCTCGTTCACCAATCACTTCCCAGCTCTCCTATCAGACTCTCCGTTCTCCAGTCCTGTATCTCGTTCACCAATCACTTCCCAGCTCTCCTATCAGACTTCTGTCCACTCCTTTCAGACTCCCCCTTCTCCAGCCCTGTATCTCGTTCACCAATCACTTCCCAGCTCTCCTATCAGACTTCTGTCCACTCTTTTCAGACTCCCCCTTCTCCAGCCCTGTATCTCGTTCACCAAGCACATCCCAGCTCTCATATCAGACTTCTGTCCTCTCCTATCAGACTCCCCCTTCTCCAGCCCTGTATCTCGTTCACCAACCACTTCCTAGCTCTCCTATCAGACTTCTGTCCTCTCCGTTCAGACTGCCCCTTCTCCAGTCCTGTATCTCATTCACCAACCACTTCCCAGCTCTCATATCATCCTGTCCTCTCCTATCAGACTCCCCCCTTCTCCAGCCCTGTATCTCGTTCACCAATCACTTCCCAGCTCTCCTATCAGACTCCCCTTCTCCAGCCCTGTATCTCGTTCACCAATCACTTCCCAGCTCTCCTATCAGACTTCTGTCCTCTCCTATCAGACTCCCCATTCTCCAGCCCTGTCTCTCGTTCACCAATCACTTCCCAGCTCTCCTATCAGACTTCTGTCCTCCCCTTTCAGGCTCCCCCTTCTCCAGCCCTGTATCTCGTTCACCAATCACTTCCCAGCTCTCCTATCAGACATCTGTCCTCTCCTATCAGACTCCCCCTTCTCCAGTCCTGTATCTCGTTTACCAATCACTTCCCAGCTCTCCTATCAGACTCCCCCTTCTCCAGCCCTGTATCTCGTTCACCAATCACTTCCCAGCTCTCCTATCAGACTTCTGTCCTCTCCTATCAGACTCCCCTTCCCCAGTCCTGTATCTTGTTCACCAATCACTTCCCATCTCTCCTATCAGACTTCTGTCCTCTCCTATCAGACTCCCCCTTCTCCAGCCCTGTATCTCATTCACCAATCACTTCCCAGCTCCCCTATCGGACTTCTGTCCTCTCCTATCAGACTCCCCATTCTTCCGCTCTGTATCTCATTCACCAAACAACTTCGCAGCTCTCCTATCAGTCTCCCCCTTCTACAGCCCTGTCTCTCGTTCAACAATCACTTCCCAGCTCTCCTATCAGACTTCTGTCCTCTACTATCAGACTCCCCCTTCTCCAGCCCTGTACCTCGTTCACCAACCAACTTCCCAGCTATCCTATCAGACTCCCCCTTCTCCAGCCCTGTCTCTCGTTCACCAATCACTTCCCAGCTCTCCTATCAGACTTCTGTCATCTCCTATCAGACTCCCCCTTCTCCAGCCCTGTAACTCGTTCACCAATCACTTCCCAGCTCTCCTATCAGACTTCTGTCCTCTCCTATCAGACTCCCACTTCTCCAGTCCTGTATCTCATTCAAATCATTTCGCAGCTCTCCTAACAGACTTCTGTCCTCTCCTATCAGACTCTCCCTCCTCCAGCCCTGTATCTCGTTCACCAATCACTTCCCAGCTCTCCTATCAGACTCCCCTTCTCCAGCCCTGTATCTCGTTCACCAATCACTTCCCAGCTCTCCTATCAGACTTCTGTCCTCTCCTATCAGACTCCCCCTTCTCCAGCCCTGTATCTCATTGAACAACCAACTTCCCAGCTCTCCTATCAGACTCACCATTCTCCAGCCCTGTCTCTCGTTCACCAATCACTTCCCAGCTCTCCTATCAGACTTCTGTCCTCTCCTATCAGACTCCCCGGTCTCCAGTCCTGTATCTCGTTCACCAACCAACTTCCCACCTCTCCGACCAGACTTCTGTCCTCTCCTATCAGACTCCCCCTTCTCCAGCCCTGTATCTCGTTCACCAACCAAATTCCCAGCTCTCCTATCAGACTTCTGTCCTCTCCCATCAGACTCCCCCTTCTCCAGCCCTGTATCTCATTGACCAACCAACTTCCCAGCTCTCCTATCAGACTCCCCATTCTCCAGCCCTGTCTCTCGTTCACCAATCACTTCCCAGCTCTCCTATCAGACTTCTGTCCTCTCCTATCAGACTCCCCGGTCTCCAGTCCTGTATCTCGTTCACCAACCAACTTCCCAGCTCTCCGATCAGACTTCTGTCATCCCCTATCAGACTCCCCCTTCTCCAGCCCTGTATCTCGTTCACCAATCACTTCCCAGCTCTCCTATCAGACTTCTGTCCTCTCCTATCAGACTCCCCCTTCTCCAGCCCTGTGTCTCATTCACCAATCACTTCCCAGATCTCCTATCAAACTTCTGTCCTCTCCTATCAGACTCCCCATTCTTCCGCTCTGTATCTCATTCACCAACCAACTTCCCAGCTCTCCTATCAGGCTCTCCCTTCTCCAGTCCTGTATCTCGTTCACCAATCACTTCCCAGCTCTCCTATTAGACTTCTGTCCTCTCCTATCAGACTCCCCCTTCTCCAGCCCTGTGTCTCGTTCACCAGTCACTTCCCAGCTCTCCTATTAGACTTCTGTCTTCTCCTATCAGACTCCCCCTTCTCCAGTCCTGTATCTCATTCACCAACTTCCCAGCTCTCCTATCAGACTTCTGTCCTCTCCTATCAGACTCCCTCTTCTCCAGTCCTGTATCTCGTTCACCAACCCACTTCCCAGCTCTCCTATCAGACTTCTGTCCTCTGCTATCAGATTCCACCTTCTCTAGTCCTCTATCTCGTTCACCAGTCACTTCCCAGCTCTCCTATCAGACTCCCCCTTCTCCAGCCCTGTCTCGTTCACCAGTCACTTCCCAGCTCTCCTATCAGACTCCCCCTTCTCCAGCCCTGTGTCTCGTTCACAAATCACTTCCCAGCTCTCCTATCAAACTCCCCCTTCTCCAACCCTGCATCTCGTTCACCAATCACTTCCCAGCTCTCCTATCAGACTTCTGTCCTCTCCTAACAGACTCCCCCTTCTCCAGTCCTGTATCTCGTTCACCAGTCACTTCCAAGCTCTCCTATCAGACTCCCCCTTCTCCAGCCCTGTCTCGTTCACAAATCACTTCCCAGCTCTCCTATCAAACTCCCCCTTCTCCAGCCCTGTATCTCGTTCACCAATCACTTCCCAGCTCCCCTATCAGACTTCTGTCCTCTCCTATCAGACTCCCCCTTCTCCAGTCCTGTATCTCGTTCACCAATCACTTCCCAGCTCTCCTATCAGACTTCTGTCCTCTCCTATCAGACTCCCCTTCCCCAGTCCTGTATCTTGTTCACCAATCACTTCCCATCTCTCCTATCAGACTTCTGTCCTCTCCTATCAGACTCCCCCTTCTCCAGCCCTGTATCTCATTCACCAATCACTTCCCAGCTCCCCTATCGGACTTCTGTCCTCTCCTATCAGACTCCCCATTCTTCCGCTCTGTATCTCATTCACCAAACAACTTCGCAGCTCTCCTATCAGTCTCCCCCTTCTACAGCCCTGTCTCTCGTTCAACAATCACTTCCCAGCTCTCCTATCAGACTTCTGTCCTCTACTATCAGACTCCCCCTTCTCCAGCCCTGTACCTCGTTCACCAACCAACTTCCCAGCTATCCTATCAGACTCCCCCTTCTCCAGCCCTGTCTCTCGTTCACCAATCACTTCCCAGCTCTCCTATCAGACTTCTGTCATCTCCTATCAGACTCCCCCTTCTCCAGCCCTGTAACTCGTTCACCAATCACTTCCCAGCTCTCCTATCAGACTTCTGTCCTCTCCTATCAGACTCCCACTTCTCCAGTCCTGTATCTCATTCAAATCATTTCGCAGCTCTCCTAACAGACTTCTGTCCTCTCCTATCAGACTCTCCCTCCTCCAGCCCTGTATCTCGTTCACCAATCACTTCCCAGCTCTCCTATCAGACTCCCCTTCTCCAGCCCTGTATCTCGTTCACCAATCACTTCCCAGCTCTCCTATCAGACTTCTGTCCTCTCCTATCAGACTCCCCCTTCTCCAGCCCTGTATCTCATTGAACAACCAACTTCCCAGCTCTCCTATCAGACTCACCATTCTCCAGCCCTGTCTCTCGTTCACCAATCACTTCCCAGCTCTCCTATCAGACTTCTGTCCTCTCCTATCAGACTCCCCGGTCTCCAGTCCTGTATCTCGTTCACCAACCAACTTCCCACCTCTCCGACCAGACTTCTGTCCTCTCCTATCAGACTCCCCCTTCTCCAGCCCTGTATCTCGTTCACCAACCAAATTCCCAGCTCTCCTATCAGACTTCTGTCCTCTCCCATCAGACTCCCCCTTCTCCAGCCCTGTATCTCATTGACCAACCAACTTCCCAGCTCTCCTATCAGACTCCCCATTCTCCAGCCCTGTCTCTCGTTCACCAATCACTTCCCAGCTCTCCTATCAGACTTCTGTCCTCTCCTATCAGACTCCCCGGTCTCCAGTCCTGTATCTCGTTCACCAACCAACTTCCCAGCTCTCCGATCAGACTTCTGTCATCCCCTATCAGACTCCCCCTTCTCCAGCCCTGTATCTCGTTCACCAATCACTTCCCAGCTCTCCTATCAGACTTCTGTCCTCTCCTATCAGACTCCCCCTTCTCCAGCCCTGTGTCTCATTCACCAATCACTTCCCAGATCTCCTATCAAACTTCTGTCCTCTCCTATCAGACTCCCCATTCTTCCGCTCTGTATCTCATTCACCAACCAACTTCCCAGCTCTCCTATCAGGCTCCCCCTTCTCCAGTCCTGTATCTCGTTCACCAATCACTTCCCAGCTCTCCTATTAGACTTCTGTCCTCTCCTATCAGACTCCCCCTTCTCCAGCCCTGTGTCTCGTTCACCAGTCACTTCCCAGCTCTCCTATTAGACTTCTGTCTTCTCCTATCAGACTCCCCCTTCTCCAGTCCTGTATCTCATTCACCAACTTCCCAGCTCTCCTATCAGACTTCTGTCCTCTCCTATCAGACTCCCTCTTCTCCAGTCCTGTATCTCGTTCACCAACCCACTTCCCAGCTCTCCTATCAGACTTCTGTCCTCTGCTATCAGATTCCACCTTCTCTAGTCCTCTATCTCGTTCACCAGTCACTTCCCAGCTCTCCTATCAGACTCCCCCTTCTCCAGCCCTGTCTCGTTCACCAGTCACTTCCCAGCTCTCCTATCAGACTCCCCCTTCTCCAGCCCTGTGTCTCGTTCACAAATCACTTCCCAGCTCTCCTATCAAACTCCCCCTTCTCCAACCCTGCATCTCGTTCACCAATCACTTCCCAGCTCTCCTATCAGACTTCTGTCCTCTCCTAACAGACTCCCCCTTCTCCAGTCCTGTATCTCGTTCACCAGTCACTTCCAAGCTCTCCTATCAGACTCCCCCTTCTCCAGCCCTGTCTCGTTCACAAATCACTTCCCAGCTCTCCTATCAAACTCCCCCTTCTCCAGCCCTGTATCTCGTTCACCAATCACTTCCCAGCTCCCCTATCAGACTTCTGTCCTCTCCTATCAGACTCCCCCTTCTCCAGTCCTGTATCTCGTTCACCAATCACTTCCCAGCTCCCCTATCAGACTTCTGTCCTCTCCTATCAGACTCCCCCTTCTCCAGTCCTGTATCTCGTTCACCAATCACTTCCCAGTTCTGCTATCAGAGTTCTGTCCTCTCCTATCAGACTCCCCCTTCTCCAGCCCTGTATCTCATTCAACAATCACTTCCCAGCTCCCCTACCAGACTTCTGTCCTCTCCTATCAGACTCCCCCTTCTCGTCCTCTATCTCGTTCACCAACCAACTTCCCAGCTCTCCTATCAGACTCCCCCTAATCCAGTCCTCTATCTCGTTCACTAATCACTTCCCAGCTCTCCTATCAGTCTTCTGTCCTCTCCTAACAGACTCCCCCTTCTCCAGCCATGTATCACGTTCACCAATCAATTTCAGCTCCCCTATCAGACTTCTGTCCTCTCCTATCAGACTCCCCCTTCTCCAGTCCTGTATCTCGTTCACCAATCACTTCCCAGCTCCCCTGTCCTCTCATATCAGACTCCCCCTTCTCCAGCCCTGTATCTGTTCACCAATCATTTCCCAGCTCTCCTATCAGAGTCCCACTTCTCCAGCCCTGTGTCTCGTTCACCAGTCACTTCCCAGCTCACCTATCATACTTCTGTCTTCTCCTATCAGACTCCCCCTTCTCCAGTCCTGTATCTCATTCACCAGCTTCCCAGCTCTCCTATGACTTCTGTCCTCTCCTATCAGACTCACTCTTCTCCAGCCCTGTATCTCGTTCACCAACCCACTTCCCAGCTCTCCTATCAGACTTCTGTCCTCTCCTATCAGACTCCCCCTTCTCTAGTCCTGTATCTCGTTCACCAGTCACTTCCCAGCTCTCCTATCAGACTTCTGTCCTCTCCTAACAGACTCCCCCTTCTCCAGTCCTGTATCTCGTTCACCAATCACTTCCCAGCTCTCCTATCAGACTTCTGTCCTCTCCTAACAGACTCCCCCTTCTCCAGTCCTGTATCTCGTTCACCAGTCACTTCCCAGCTCTCCTATCAGACATCCCCTTCTCCAGCCCTGTGTCTCGTTCACAAATCACTTCCCAGCTCTCCTATCAAACTCCCCCTTCTCCAGCCCTGTATCTCGTTCACCAATCACTTCCCAGCTCCCCTATCAGACTTCTGTCCTCTCCTATCAGACTCCCCCTTCTCCAGTCCTGTATCTCGTTCACCAATCACTTCCCAGCTGTCCTATCAGACTTCTGTCCTCTCCTATCAAACTCCCCATTCTCCAGTCCTCTATCTCGTTCACCAACCAACTTCCCAGCTCTCCTATCAGACTCCCCCTTCTCCAGTCCTCTATCTCGTTCACTAATCACTTCCCAGCTCTCCTATCAGTCTTCTGTCCTCTCCTAACAGACTCCCCCTTCTCCAGTCCTGTATCTCGTTCACCAGTCACTTCCCAGCTCTCCTATCAGACTTCTGTCCTCTCCTATCAGACTCCCCCTTCTCCAGTCCTGTATCTCATTCACCAATCACTTCCCAGCTCCCCTATCAGACTTCTGTCCTCTCCCATCAGACTCCCCCTTCTCCAGCCCGGTATCTCGTTCACCAATCACTTCACAGCTCCCCTGTCAGACTTCTGTCCTCTCCTATCAGACTCCCTCTTCTCCAGCCCTGTATCTCGTTCACCAATCACTTCCCAGCTCCCCTATCAGACTTCTGTCTTCTCCTATCTGACTCCCCCTTCTCCAGTCCTGTATCTCGTTCACCAATCACTTCCCAGCTCCCCTATCAGACTTCTGTCCTCTCCTATCAGACACCCCCTTCTCCAGTCCTGTATCTCGTTCACCAATCACTTCCCAGCTCCCCTATCAGACTTCTGTCCTCTCCTATCAGACTCCCCCTTCTACAGCCCTGTATCTGTTCACAAATCACTTCCCAGCTCTCCTATCATACTTCTGTCTTCTCCTATCAGACTCCCCCTTCTCCAGTCCTGTATCTCATTCACCAACTTCCCAGCTCTCCTATCAGTCTTCTGTCCTCTCCTAACAGATTCCCCCCTTCTCCAGTCCTGTATCTCGTTCACCAATCACTTCCCTGCTCTCCTATCAGACTTCTCTCCTCTCCTATCAGACTCCGCCTTCTCCAGTCCTGTATCTGATTCACCAACTTCCCAGCTCTCCTATCAGTCTTCTGTCCTCTCCTAACAGACTCCCCCCTTCTCCAGTCCTGTATCTCGTTCACCAATCACTTCCCTGCTCTCCTATCAGACTTCTGTCCTCTCCTATCAGACTCCCCATTCTCCAATCCTGTATATCGTTCACCAATCACTTCCCAGCTCCCCTATCAGACTTCTGTCCTCTCCTATCAGACTCCCCCTTCTCCAGTCCTGCATCTCGTTCACCAATCACTTCCCAGCTGTCCTATAAGACTTCTGTCCTCTCCTATCAGAGTCCCACTTCTCGAGCCCTGTATCTCGTTCACCAGTCACTTCCCAGCTCCCCTATCATACTTCTCTTCTCCTATCAGACTCCCCCTTCTCGTCCTGTATCTCATTCACCAACTTCCCAGCTCCCCAATCAGACTTAAGTCCTCTCCTATCAGACTCCCCCTTCTCCAGTCCTGTATCTCGTTCACCAATCACTTCCCAGCTCTCCTATCAGACTTCTGTCCTCTCCTATCAGACTCCCCTTCCCCAGTCCTGTATCTTGTTCACCAATCACTTCCCATCTCTCCTATCAGACTTCTGTCCTCTCCTATCAGACTCCCCCTTCTCCAGCCCTGTATCTCATTCACCAATCACTTCCCAGCTCCCCTATCGGACTTCTGTCCTCTCCTATCAGACTCCCCATTCTTCCGCTCTGTATCTCATTCACCAAACAACTTCGCAGCTCTCCTATCAGTCTCCCCCTTCTACAGCCCTGTCTCTCGTTCAACAATCACTTCCCAGCTCTCCTATCAGACTTCTGTCCTCTACTATCAGACTCCCCCTTCTCCAGCCCTGTACCTCGTTCACCAACCAACTTCCCAGCTATCCTATCAGACTCCCCCTTCTCCAGCCCTGTCTCTCGTTCACCAATCACTTCCCAGCTCTCCTATCAGACTTCTGTCATCTCCTATCAGACTCCCCCTTCTCCAGCCCTGTAACTCGTTCACCAATCACTTCCCAGCTCTCCTATCAGACTTCTGTCCTCTCCTATCAGACTCCCACTTCTCCAGTCCTGTATCTCATTCAAATCATTTCGCAGCTCTCCTAACAGACTTCTGTCCTCTCCTATCAGACTCTCCCTCCTCCAGCCCTGTATCTCGTTCACCAATCACTTCCCAGCTCTCCTATCAGACTCCCCTTCTCCAGCCCTGTATCTCGTTCACCAATCACTTCCCAGCTCTCCTATCAGACTTCTGTCCTCTCCTATCAGACTCCCCCTTCTCCAGCCCTGTATCTCATTGAACAACCAACTTCCCAGCTCTCCTATCAGACTCACCATTCTCCAGCCCTGTCTCTCGTTCACCAATCACTTCCCAGCTCTCCTATCAGACTTCTGTCCTCTCCTATCAGACTCCCCGGTCTCCAGTCCTGTATCTCGTTCACCAACCAACTTCCCACCTCTCCGACCAGACTTCTGTCCTCTCCTATCAGACTCCCCCTTCTCCAGCCCTGTATCTCGTTCACCAACCAAATTCCCAGCTCTCCTATCAGACTTCTGTCCTCTCCCATCAGACTCCCCCTTCTCCAGCCCTGTATCTCATTGACCAACCAACTTCCCAGCTCTCCTATCAGACTCCCCATTCTCCAGCCCTGTCTCTCGTTCACCAATCACTTCCCAGCTCTCCTATCAGACTTCTGTCCTCTCCTATCAGACTCCCCGGTCTCCAGTCCTGTATCTCGTTCACCAACCAACTTCCCAGCTCTCCGATCAGACTTCTGTCATCCCCTATCAGACTCCCCCTTCTCCAGCCCTGTATCTCGTTCACCAATCACTTCCCAGCTCTCCTATCAGACTTCTGTCCTCTCCTATCAGACTCCCCCTTCTCCAGCCCTGTGTCTCATTCACCAATCACTTCCCAGATCTCCTATCAAACTTCTGTCCTCTCCTATCAGACTCCCCATTCTTCCGCTCTGTATCTCATTCACCAACCAACTTCCCAGCTCTCCTATCAGGCTCCCCCTTCTCCAGTCCTGTATCTCGTTCACCAATCACTTCCCAGCTCTCCTATTAGACTTCTGTCCTCTCCTATCAGACTCCCCCTTCTCCAGCCCTGTGTCTCGTTCACCAGTCACTTCCCAGCTCTCCTATTAGACTTCTGTCTTCTCCTATCAGACTCCCCCTTCTCCAGTCCTGTATCTCATTCACCAACTTCCCAGCTCTCCTATCAGACTTCTGTCCTCTCCTATCAGACTCCCTCTTCTCCAGTCCTGTATCTCGTTCACCAACCCACTTCCCAGCTCTCCTATCAGACTTCTGTCCTCTGCTATCAGATTCCACCTTCTCTAGTCCTCTATCTCGTTCACCAGTCACTTCCCAGCTCTCCTATCAGACTCCCCCTTCTCCAGCCCTGTCTCGTTCACCAGTCACTTCCCAGCTCTCCTATCAGACTCCCCCTTCTCCAGCCCTGTGTCTCGTTCACAAATCACTTCCCAGCTCTCCTATCAAACTCCCCCTTCTCCAACCCTGCATCTCGTTCACCAATCACTTCCCAGCTCTCCTATCAGACTTCTGTCCTCTCCTAACAGACTCCCCCTTCTCCAGTCCTGTATCTCGTTCACCAGTCACTTCCAAGCTCTCCTATCAGACTCCCCCTTCTCCAGCCCTGTCTCGTTCACAAATCACTTCCCAGCTCTCCTATCAAACTCCCCCTTCTCCAGCCCTGTATCTCGTTCACCAATCACTTCCCAGCTCCCCTATCAGACTTCTGTCCTCTCCTATCAGACTCCCCCTTCTCCAGTCCTGTATCTCGTTCACCAATCACTTCCCAGCTCCCCTATCAGACTTCTGTCCTCTCCTATCAGACTCCCCCTTCTCCAGTCCTGTATCTCGTTCACCAATCACTTCCCAGTTCTGCTATCAGAGTTCTGTCCTCTCCTATCAGACTCCCCCTTCTCCAGCCCTGTATCTCATTCAACAATCACTTCCCAGCTCCCCTACCAGACTTCTGTCCTCTCCTATCAGACTCCCCCTTCTCGTCCTCTATCTCGTTCACCAACCAACTTCCCAGCTCTCCTATCAGACTCCCCCTAATCCAGTCCTCTATCTCGTTCACTAATCACTTCCCAGCTCTCCTATCAGTCTTCTGTCCTCTCCTAACAGACTCCCCCTTCTCCAGCCATGTATCACGTTCACCAATCAATTTCAGCTCCCCTATCAGACTTCTGTCCTCTCCTATCAGACTCCCCCTTCTCCAGTCCTGTATCTCGTTCACCAATCACTTCCCAGCTCCCCTGTCCTCTCATATCAGACTCCCCCTTCTCCAGCCCTGTATCTGTTCACCAATCATTTCCCAGCTCTCCTATCAGAGTCCCACTTCTCCAGCCCTGTGTCTCGTTCACCAGTCACTTCCCAGCTCACCTATCATACTTCTGCCTTCTCCTATCAGACTCCCCCTTCTCCAGTCCTGTATCTCATTCACCAGCTTCCCAGCTCTCCTATGACTTCTGTCCTCTCCTATCAGACTCACTCTTCTCCAGCCCTGTATCTCGTTCACCAACCCACTTCCCAGCTCTCCTATCAGACTTCTGTCCTCTCCTATCAGACTCCCCCTTCTCTAGTCCTGTATCTCGTTCACCAGTCACTTCCCAGCTCTCCTATCAGACTTCTGTCCTCTCCTAACAGACTCCCCCTTCTCCAGTCCTGTATCTCGTTCACCAATCACTTCCCAGCTCTCCTATCAGACTTCTGTCCTCTCCTAACAGACTCCCCCTTCTCCAGTCCTGTATCTCGTTCACCAGTCACTTCCCAGCTCTCCTATCAGACATCCCCTTCTCCAGCCCTGTGTCTCGTTCACAAATCACTTCCCAGCTCTCCTATCAAACTCCCCCTTCTCCAGCCCTGTATCTCGTTCACCAATCACTTCCCAGCTCCCCTATCAGACTTCTGTCCTCTCCTATCAGACTCCCCCTTCTCCAGTCCTGTATCTCGTTCACCAATCACTTCCCAGCTGTCCTATCAGACTTCTGTCCTCTCCTATCAAACTCCCCATTCTCCAGTCCTCTATCTCGTTCACCAACCAACTTCCCAGCTCTCCTATCAGACTCCCCCTTCTCCAGTCCTCTATCTCGTTCACTAATCACTTCCCAGCTCTCCTATCAGTCTTCTGTCCTCTCCTAACAGACTCCCCCTTCTCCAGTCCTGTATCTCGTTCACCAGTCACTTCCCAGCTCTCCTATCAGACTTCTGTCCTCTCCTATCAGACTCCCCCTTCTCCAGTCCTGTATCTCATTCACCAATCACTTCCCAGCTCCCCTATCAGACTTCTGTCCTCTCCCATCAGACTCCCCCTTCTCCAGCCCGGTATCTCGTTCACCAATCACTTCACAGCTCCCCTGTCAGACTTCTGTCCTCTCCTATCAGACTCCCTCTTCTCCAGCCCTGTATCTCGTTCACCAATCACTTCCCAGCTCCCCTATCAGACTTCTGTCTTCTCCTATCTGACTCCCCCTTCTCCAGCCCTGTATCTCGTTCACCAAACACTTCCCAGCTCCCCTATCAGACATCTGTCCTCTCCTATCAGACTCCCCCTTCTCCAGTCCTGTATCTCGTTCACCAATCACTTCCCAGCTCCCCTATCAGACTTCTGTCCTCTCCTATCAGACACCCCCTTCTCCAGTCCTGTATCTCGTTCACCAATCACTTCCCAGCTCCCCTATCAGACTTCTGTCCTCTCCTATCAGACTCCCCCTTCTACAGCCCTGTATCTGTTCACAAATCACTTCCCAGCTCTCCTATCATACTTCTGTCTTCTCCTATCAGACTCCCCCTTCTCCAGTCCTGTATCTCATTCACCAACTTCCCAGCTCTCCTATCAGTCTTCTGTCCTCTCCTAACAGATTCCCCCCTTCTCCAGTCCTGTATCTCGTTCACCAATCACTTCCCTGCTCTCCTATCAGACTTCTCTCCTCTCCTATCAGACTCCGCCTTCTCCAGTCCTGTATCTGATTCACCAACTTCCCAGCTCTCCTATCAGTCTTCTGTCCTCTCCTAACAGACTCCCCCCTTCTCCAGTCCTGTATCTCGTTCACCAATCACTTCCCTGCTCTCCTATCAGACTTCTGTCCTCTCCTATCAGACTCCCCATTCTCCAATCCTGTATATCGTTCACCAATCACTTCCCAGCTCCCCTATCAGACTTCTGTCCTCTCCTATCAGACTCCCCCTTCTCCAGTCCTGCATCTCGTTCACCAATCACTTCCCAGCTGTCCTATAAGACTTCTGTCCTCTCCTATCAGAGTCCCACTTCTCGAGCCCTGTATCTCGTTCACCAGTCACTTCCCAGCTCCCCTATCATACTTCTCTTCTCCTATCAGACTCCCCCTTCTCGTCCTGTATCTCATTCACCAACTTCCCAGCTCCCCAATCAGACTTAAGTCCTCTCCTATCAGACTCCCCCTTCTCCAGCCCTGTATCTCATTCAACAATCACTTCCCAGCTCCCCAATCAGACTTCTGTCCTCTCCTATCAGACTCCCTCTTCTCCAGCCCTATATCTCGTTCACCAACCCACTTCCCAGCTCTCCTATCAGACTTCTGTCCTCTGCTATCAGACTCCCCCTTCTCTAGTCCTCTATCTCGTTCACCAGTCACTTACCAGCTCTCCTATCAGACTCCCCCTTCTCTAGTCCTCTATCTCGTTCACCAGTCACTTACCAGCTCCCCTATCAGACTTCTGTCTTCTCCTATCAGACTCCCCCTTCTCCAGTCCTGTATCTCATTCACCAGCTTCCCAGCTCTCCTATGACTTCTGTCCTCTCCTATCAGACTCACTCTTCTCCAGCCCTGTATCTCGTTCACCAACCCACTTCCCAGCTCTCCTATCAGACTTCTGTCCTCTGCTATCAGACTCCCCCTTCTCTAGTCCTCTATCTCGTTCACCAATCACTTCCCAGCTCTCCTATCAGACTTCTGTCCTCTCCTAACAGACTCCCCCTTCTCCAGTCCTGTATCTCGTTCACCAGTCACTTCCCAGCTCTCCTATCAGACTCCCCCTTCTCCAGCCCTGTGTCTCGTTCACCAGTCACTTCCCAGCTCCCCTATCATACTTCTGTCTTCTCCTATCAGACTCCCCCTTCTCCAGTCCTGTATCTAATTCACAAACTTCCCAGCTCTCCTATCAGACTTCTGTCCTCTCCTATCAGACTCCCCCTTCTCCAGTCCTGTATCTGATTCACCAACTTCCCAGCTCTCCTATCAGTCTTCTGTCCTCACCTAACAGGCTCCCCCCTTCTCCAGTCCTGTATCTCATTCACCAATCACTTCCCAGCTCTCCTATCAGACTTCTGTCCTCTCCTAACAGACTCCCCCTTCTCCAGCCCTGTATCTCAATCAACAATCACTTCCCAGCTCCCCTACCAGACTTCTGTCCTCTCCTATCAGACTCCCCCTTCTCCAGTCCTCTATCTCGTTCACCAACCAACTTCCCAGCTCTCCTATCAGACTCCCCCTTCTCCAGTCCTCTATCTCGTTCACTAATCACTTCCCAGCTCTCCTATCAGTCTTCTGTCCTCTCCTAACAGACTCCCCCTTCTCCAGTCCTGTATCTCGTTCACCAGTCACTTCCCAGCTCTCCTATCAGACTTCTGTCCTCTCCTATCAGACTCCCCCTTCTCCAGTCCTGTATCTCGTTCACCAATCACTTCCCAGCTCCCCTATCAGACTTCTGTCCTCTCCCATCAGACTCCCCCTTCTCCAGCCCGGTATCTCGTTCACCAATCACTTCACAGCTCCCCTGTCAGACTTCTGTCCTCTCCTATCAGACTCCCTCTTCTCCAGCCCTGTATCTCGTTCACCAATCACTTCCCAGCTCCCCTATCAGACTTCTGTCCTCTCCTATCAGACTCCCCCTTCTCCAGTCCTGTATCTCGTTCACCAATCACTTCCCAGCTGTCCTATAAGACTTCTGTCCTCTCCTATCAGAGTCCCACTTCTCAAGCCCTGTATCTCGTTCACCAGTCACTTCCCAGCTCCCCTATCATACTTCTCTTCTCCTATCAGACTCCCCCTTCTCGTCCTGTATCTCATTCACCAACTTCCCAGCTCCCCAATCAGACTTAAGTCCTCTCCTATCAGACTCCCCCTTCTCCAGCCCTGTATCTCATTCAACAATCACTTCCCAGCTCCCCAATCAGACTTCTGTCCTCTCCTATCAGACTCCCTCTTCTCCAGCCCTATATCTCGTTCACCAACCCACTTCCCAGCTCTCCTATCAGACTTCTGTCCTCTGCTATCAGACTCCCCCTTCTCTAGTCCTCTATCTCGTTCACCAGTCACTTACCAGCTCTCCTATCAGACTCCCCCTTCTCTAGTCCTCTGTCTCGTTCACCAGTCACTTACCAGCTCTCCTATCAGACTCCCCCTTCTCCAGCCCTGTGTCTCGTTCACCAATCACTTCCCAGCTCCCCTATCAGACTTCTGTCTTCTCCTATCAGACTCCCCCTTCTCCAGTCCTGTATCTCATTCACCAGCTTCCCAGCTCTCCTATGACTTCTGTCCTCTCCTATCAGACTCACTCTTCTCCAGCCCTGTATCTCGTTCACCAACCCACTTCCCAGCTCTCCTATCAGACTTCTGTCCTCTGCTATCAGACTCCCCCTTCTCTAGTCCTCTATCTCGTTCACCAATCACTTCCCAGCTCTCCTATCAGACTTCTGTCCTCTCCTAACAGACTCCCCCTTCTCCAGTCCTGTATCTCGTTCACCAGTCACTTCCCAGCTCTCCTATCAGACTCCCCCTTCTCCAGCCCTGTGTCTCGTTCACCAGTCACTTCCCAGCTCCCCTATCATACTTCTGTCTTCTCCTATCAGACTCCCCCTTCTCCAGTCCTGTATCTCATTCACAAACTTCCCAGCTCTCCTATCAGACTTCTGTCCTCTCCTATCAGACTCCCCCTTCTCCAGTCCTGTATCTGATTCACCAACTTCCCAGCTCTCCTATCAGTCTTCTGTCCTCACCTAACAGACTCCCCCCTTCTCCAGTCCTGTATCTCGTTCACCAATCACTTCCCAGCTCTCCTATCAGACTTCTGTCCTCTCCTAACAGACTCCCCCTTCTCCAGCCCTGTATCTCAATCAACAATCACTTCCCAGCTCCCCTACCAGACTTCTGTCCTCTCCTATCAGACTCCCCCTTCTCCAGTCCTCTATCTCGTTCACCAACCAACTTCCCAGCTCTCCTATCAGACTCCCCCTTCTCCAGTCCTCTATCTCGTTCACTAATCACTTCCCAGCTCTCCTATCAGTCTTCTGTCCTCTCCTAACAGACTCCCCCTTCTCCAGTCCTGTATCTCGTTCACCAGTCACTTCCCAGCTCTCCTATCAGACTTCTGTCCTCTCCTATCAGACTCCCCCTTCTCCAGTCCTGTATCTCGTTCACCAATCACTTCCCAGCTCTCCTATCAGACTTCTGTCCTCTCCCATCAGACTCCCCCTTCTCCAGCCCGGTATCTCGTTCACCAATCACTTCACAGCTCCCCTGTCAGACTTCTGTCCTCTCCTATCAGACTCCCTCTTCTCCAGCCCTGTATCTCGTTCACCAATCACTTCCCAGCTCCCCTATCAGACTTCTGTCTTCTCCTATCAGACTCCCCCTTCTCCAGCCCTGTATCTCGTTCACCAAACACTTCCCAGCTCCCCTATCAGACATCTGTCCTCTCCTATCAGACTCCCCCTTCTCCAGTCCTGTATCTCGTTCACCAATCACTTCCCAGCTCCCCTATCAGACTTCTGTCCTCTCCTATCAGACTCCCCCTTCTCCAGTCCTGTATCTCGTTCACCAATCACTTCCCAGCTCCCCTATCAGACTTCTGTCCTCTCCTATCAGACACCCCCTTCTACAGCCCTGTATCTGTTCACCAATCACTTCCCAGCTCTCCTATCATACATCTGTCTTCTCCTATCAGACTCCCCCTTCTCCAGTCCTGTATCTCATTCACCAACTTCCCAGCTCTCCTATCAGTCTTCTGTCCTCTCCTAACAGACTCCCCTCTTCTCCAGTCCTGTATCTCGTTCACCAATCACTTCCCTGCTCTCCTATCAGACTTCTGTCCTCTCCTATCAGACTCCGCCTTCTCCAGTCCTGTATCTGATTCACCAACTTCCCAGCTCTCCTATCAGTCTTCTGTCCTCTCCTAACAGACTCCCCCCTTCTCCAGTCCTGTATCTCGTTCACCAATCACTTCCCTGCTCTCCTATCAGACTTCTGTCATCTCCTATCAGACTCCCCCTTCTCCAGCCCTGTCTCATTCAACAATCACTTCCCAGCTCCCCTACCAGACTTCTGTCCTCTCCTATCAGACTCCCCCTTCTCCAGTCCTCTATCTCGTTCACCAACCAACTTCCCAGCTCTCCTATCAGACATCTGTCCTCTCCTATCATACTCCCCCTTCTCCAGCCCTGTATCTCGTTCACCAGTCACTTCCCAGCTCTCCTATCAGACTTCCATCCTCTCCTATCAGACTCCCCCTTCTCCAGCCCTGTATCTCGTTCACCAATCACTTCCCAGCTCTCCTATCAGACTTCTGTCCTCTCCTATCAGACTCCCCCTTCTCCAGCCCTGTACCTCGTTCACCAATCACTTCCCAGCTCTCCTATCAGACTTATGTCCTCTCCTATCAGACTCTCCCTTCTCCAGCCCTGTATCTCGTTCACCAATCACTTCCCAGCTCCCCTATCAGACTTCTGTCCTCTCCTATCAGACTCCCTCTTCTCCAGCCCTGTATCTCGTTCACCAATCACTTCCCAGCTCCCCTATCAGACTTCTGTCATCTCCTATCAGACACCCCCTTCTTCAGTCCTGTATCTCGTTCACCAATCACTTCCCAGCTCTCCTATTAGACTTCTGTCCTCTCCTATCAGACTCCCTCTTCTCCAGCCCTGTATCTCGTTCACCAACCGACTTCCCAGCTCTCCTATCAGACTTCTGTCCTCTGCTATCAGACTCCCCCTTCTCTAGTCCTCTATCTCGTTCACCAGTCACTTCCCAGCTCTCCTATCAGACTCCCCCTTCTCCAGCCCTGTGTCTCGTTCACCAGTCACTTCCCAGCACTCCTATCAGACTCCCCCTTCTCCAGCCCTGTGTCTCGTTCACAAATCACTTCCCAGCTCTCCTATCAAACTCCCCCTTCTCCAGCCCTGTATCTCGTTCACCAATCACTTCCCAGCTCTCCTATCAGTCTTCTGTCCTCTCCTATCAGACTCCCTCTTCTCCAGCCCTGTATCTCGTTCACCAACCCACTTCCCAGCTCTCCTATCAGACTTCTGTCCTCTGCTATCAGACTCCCCCTTCTCTAGTCCTCTATCTCGTTCAGCAGTCACTTCCCAGCTCTCCTATCAGACTCCCCCTTCTCCAGCCCTGTGTCTCATTCACCAGTCACTTCCCAGCACTCCTATCAGACTCCCCCTTCTCCAGCCCTGTGTCTCGTTCACAAATCACTTCCCAGCTCTCCTATCAAACTCCCTCTTCTCCAGCCCTGAATCTCGTTCACCAATCACTTCCCAGCTCCCCTATCAGACTTCTGTCCTCTCCTAACAGACTCCCCCTTCTCCAGTCCTGTATCTCGTTCACCAGTCACTTCCCAGCTCTCCTATCAGACTCCCCATTCTCCAGCCCTGTGTCTTGTTCACAAATCACTTCCCAGCTCTCCTATCAAACTCCCCCTTCTCCAGCCCTGTATCTCGTTCACCAATCACTTCCCAGCTCTCCTATCAGTCTTCTGTCCTCTCCTATCAGACTCCCTCTTCTCCAGCCCTGTATCTCGTTCACCAACCCACTTCCCAGCTCTCCTATCAGACTTCTGTCCTCTGCTATCAGACTCCCCCTTCTCTAGTCCTCTATCTCGTTCACCAGTCACTTCCCAGCTCTCCTATCAGACTCCCCCTTCTCCAGCCCTGTGTCTCGTTCACCAGTCACTTCCCAGCACTCCTATCAGACTCCCCCTTCTCCAGCCCTGTGTCTCGTTCACAAATCACTTCCCAGCTCTCCTATCAAACTCCCTCTTCTCCAGCCCTGTATCTCGTTCACCAATCACTTCCCAGCTCCCCTATCAGACTTCTGTCCTCTCCTAACAGACTCCCCCTTCTCCAGTCCTGTATCTCGTTCACCAGTCACTTCCCAGCTCTCCTATCAGACTCCCCCTTCTCCAGCCCTGTGTCTTGTTCACAAATCACTTCCCAGCTCTCCTATCAAACTCCCCCTTCTCCAGCCCTGTATCTCGTTCACCAAACACTTCCCAGCTCCCCTATCAGACTTAAGTCCTCTCCTATCAGACTCCCCCTTCTCCAGTCCTGTATCTCGTTCACCAATCACTTCCCAGCTCTCCTATCAGACTTCTGTCCTCTCCTATCAGACTCCCCCTTCTCCAGTCCTGTATCTCGTTCACCAATCACTTCCCAGCTCTCCTATCAGACTCTCCCTTCTCCAGCCCTGTATCTCGTTCACCAATCACTTCCCAGCTCTCCTATCAGACTCCCCCTTCTCCAGCCCTGTATCTGTTCACCAATCACTTCCCAGCTGTCCTATCAGACTTCTGTCCTCTCCTATCAGAGTCCCACTTCTCCAGCCCTGTATCTCGTTCACCAGTCACTTCCCAGCTCCCCTATCATACTTCTGTCCTCCTATCAGTCTCCCCCTTCTCCAGTCCTGTATCTCATTCACCAACTTCCCAGCTCTCCTATCAGACTTCTGTCCTCTCCTATCAGACTCCCCCTTCTCCAGTCCTGTATCTGATTCACCAACTTCCAGGCTCTCCTATCAGTCTTCTGTCCTCTCCTAACAGACCCCCACTTCTCCAGTCCTGTATCTCGTTCACCAATCACTTCCCAGCTCTCCTATCAGACTCCCCCTTCTCCAGTCCTGTATCTCGTTCACCAATCACTTCCCAGCTCTCCTATCAGACTTCTGTCCTCTCCTATCAGACTCCCCCTTCTCCAGCCCTGTATCTCAATCAACAATCACTTCCCAGCTCCCCTACCAGACTTCTGACCTCTCCTATCAGACTCCCCCTTCTCCAGTCCTCTATCTCGTTCACTAATCACTTCCCAGCTCTCCTATCAGTCTTCTGTCCTCTCCTAACAGACTCCCCCTTCTCCAGTCCTGTATCTCGTTCACCAGTCACTTCCCAGCTCTCCTATCAGACTTCTGTCCCCTCCTATCAGACTCCCCCTTCTCCAGTCCTGTATCTCGTTCACAAATCACTTCCCAGCTCTCCTATCAGACTCCCCCTTCTCCAGCCCTGTGTCTCGTTCACAAATCACTTCCCAGCTCTCCTATCAAACTCCCCCTTCTCCAGCCCTGTATCTCGTTCACCAATCTCTTCCCAGCTCCCCTATCAGACTTCTGTCCACTCCTATCAGACTCCCCCTTCTCCAGTCCTGTATCTCGTTCACCAATCACTTCCCAGCTCCCCTATCAGACTTCTGTCCTCTCCTATCAGACTCCCCCTTCTCCAGCCCTGTATCTGTTCACCAATCACTTCCCAGCTGTCCTATCAGACTTCTGTCCTCTCCTATCAGAGTCCCACTTCTCCAGCCCTGTATCTCGTTCACCAGTCACTTCCCAGCTCCCCTATCATACTTCTGTCTTCTCCTATCAGACTCCCCCTTCTCCAGTCCTGTATCTCATTCACCAACTTCCCAGCTCTCCTATCAGAATTCTGTCCTCTCCTATCAGACTCCCCCTTCTCCAGTCCTGTATCTGATTCACCAACTTCCCAGCTCTCCTATCAGTCTTCTGTCCTCTCCTAACAGACCCCCACTTCTCCAGTCCTGTATCTCGTTCACCAATCACTTCCCAGCTCTCCTATCAGACTCCCACTTCTCCAGCCCTGTATCTCGTTCCCCAATCACTTCCCAGCTCCCCTATCAGATTCCCTCTTCTCTGTATCTCGTTCACCAATCAGTTCCCAGCTCTCCTATCAGACTTCTGTCCTCTCCTATCAGACTCCCCCTTCTCCAGTCCTGTATCTCGTTCACCAATCACTTCCCAGCTCCCCTATCAGACTTCTGTCCTCTCCTATCAGACTCCCCCTTCTCCATCCCTGTATCTGTTCACCAATCACTTCCCAGCTCTCCTATCAGACTTCTGTACTCTCCTATCAGAGTCCCACTTCTCCAGCCCTGTGTCTCATTCACCAGTTACTTCCCAGCTCCCCTATCATACTTCTGTCTTCTCCTATCAGACTCCCCCTTCTCCAGTCCTGTATCTCGTTCACCAATCACTTCCCAGCTCTCCTATCAGACTTCTGTCCTCTCCTATCAGACTCCCCCTTCTCCAGCCCTGTATCTCAATCAACAATCACTTCCCAGCTCCCCTACCAGACTTCTGACCTCTCCTATCAGACTCCCCCTTCTCCAGTCCTCTATCTCGTTCACTAATCACTTCCCAGCTCTCCTATCAGTCTTCTGTCCTCTCCTAACAGACTCCCCCTTCTCCAGTCCTGTATCTCGTTCACCAGTCACTTCCCAGTTCTCCTATCAGACTTCTGTCCCCTCCTATCAGACTCCCCCTTCTCCAGTCCTGTATCTCGTTCACAAATCACTTCCCAGCTCCCCTATCAGACTTCTGTCCTCTCCTATCAGACTCCCCCTTCTCCATCCCTGTATCTGTTCACCAATCACTTCCCAGCTCTCCTATCAGACTTCTGTACTCTCCTATCAGAGTCCCACTTCTCCAGCCCTGTGTCTCATTCACCAGTTACTTCCCAGCTCCCCTATCATACTTCTGTCTTCTCCTATCAGACTCCCCCTTCTCCAGTCCTGTATCTCATTCACCAACTTCCCAGCTCTCCTATCAGACTTCTGTCCTCCCCTATCAGACTCACTCTTCTCCAGCCCTGTATCTCGTTCACCAACCCACTTCCCAGCTCTCCTATCAGACTTCTGTCCTCTGCTATCAGACTCCCCCTTCTCTAGTCCTCTATCTCGTTCACCAATCACTTCCCAGCTCTCCTATCAGACTTCTGTCCTCTCCTATCAGACTCCCCCTTCTCCAGCCCTGTATCTCAATCAACAATCACTTCCCAGCTCCCCTACCAGACTTCTGACCTCTCCTATCAGACTCCCCCTTCTCCAGTCCTCTATCTCGTTCACTAATCACTTCCCAGCTCTCCTATCAGTCTTCTGTCCTCTCCTAACAGACTCCCCCTTCTCCAGTCCTGTATCTCGTTCATCAGTCACTTCCCAGCTCTCCTATCAGACTTCTGTCCCCTCCTATCAGACTCCCCCTTCTCCAGTCCTGTATCTCGTTCACAAATCACTTCCCAGCTCTCCTATCAGACTCCCCCTTCTCCAGCCCTGTGTCTCGTTCACAAATCACTTCCCAGCTCTCCTATCAAACTCCCCCTTCTCCAGCCCTGTATCTCGTTCACCAATCTCTTCCCAGCTCCCCTATCAGACTTCTGTCCTCTCCTATCAGACTCCCCCTTCTCCAGCCCTGTATCTGTTCACCAATCACTTCCCAGCTGTCCTATCAGACTTCTGTCCTCTCCTATCAGAGTCCCACTTCTCCAGCCCTGTATCTCGTTCACCAGTCACTTCCCAGCTCCCCTATCATACTTCTGTCTTCTCCTATCAGACTCCCCCTTCTCCAGTCCTGTATCTCATTCACCAACTTCCCAGCTCTCCTATCAGTCTTCTGTCCTCTCCTAACAGACCCCCACTTCTCCAGTCCTGTATCTCGTTCACCAATCACTTCCCAGCTCTCCTATCAGACTCCCACTTCTCCAGCCCTGTATCTCGTTCCCCAATCACTTCCCAGCTCCCCTATCAGATTCCCTCTTCTCTGTATCTCGTTCACCAATCAGTTCCCAGCTCTCCTATCAGACTTCTGTCCTCTCCTATCAGACTCCCCCTTCTCCAGTCCTGTATCTCGTTCACCAATCACTTCCCAGCTCCCCTATCAGACTTCTGTCCTCTCCTATCAGACTCCCCCTTCTCCATCCCTGTATCTGTTCACCAATCACTTCCCAGCTCTCCTATCAGACTTCTGTACTCTCCTATCAGTCCCACTTCTCCAGCCCTGTGTCTCATTCACCAGTTACTACCCAGCTCCCCTATCATACTTCTGTCTTCTCCTATCAGACTCCCCCTTCTCCAGTCCTGTATCTCATTCACCAACTTCCCAGCTCTCCTATCAGACTTCTGTCCTCTCCTATCAGACTCACTCTTCTCCAGCCCTGTATCTCGTTCACCAACCCACTTCCCAGCTCTCCTATCAGACTTCTGTCCTCTGCTATCAGACTCCCCCTTCTCTAGTCCTCTATCTCGTTCACCAATCACTTCCCAGCTCTCCTATCAGACTTCTGTCCTCTCCTTAACAGACTCCCCCTTCTCCAGTCCTGTATCTCGTTCACCAGTCACTTCCCAGCTCTCCTATCAGACTCCCCCTTCTCCAGCCCTGTGTCTCGTTCCCCAATCACTTCCCAGCTCCCCTATCAGATTCCCTCTTCTCTGTATCTCGTTCACCAATCAGTTCCCAGCTCTCCTATCAGACTTCTGTCCTCTCCTATCAGACTCCCCCTTCTCCAGTCCTGTATCTCGTTCACCAATCACTTCCCAACTCCCCTATCAGACTTCTGTCCTCTCCTATCAGACTCCCCCTTCTCCATCCCTGTATCTGTTCACCAATCACTTCCCAGCTCTCCTATCAGACTTCTGTACTCTCCTATCAGAATCCCACTTCTCCAGCCCTGTGTCTCATTCACCAGTTACTTCCCAGCTCCCCTATCATACTTCTGTCTTCTCCTATCAGACTCCCCCTTCTCCAGTCCTGTATCTCATTCACCAACTTCCCAGCTCTCCTATCAGACTTCTGTCCTCTCCTATCAGACTCACTCTTCTCCAGCCCTGTATCTCGTTCACCAACCCACTTCCCAGCTCTCCTATCAGACTTCTGTCCTCTGCTATCAGACTCCCCCTTCTCTAGTCCTCTATCTCGTTCACCAATCACTTCCCAGCTCTCCTATCAGACTTCTGTCCTCTCCTTAACAGACTCCCCCTTCTCCAGTCCTGTATCTCGTTCACCAGTCACTTCCCAGCTCTCCTATCAGACTCCCCCTTCTCCAGCCCTGTGTCTCGTTCCCCAATCACTTCCCAGCTCCCCTATCAGATTCCCTCTTCTCTGTATCTCGTTCACCAATCAGTTCCCAGCTCTCCTATCAGACTTCTGTCCTCTCCTATCAGACTCCCCCTTCTCCAGTCCTGTATCTCGTTCACCAATCACTTCCCAGCTCCCCTATCAGACTTCTGTCCTCTCCTATCAGACTCCCCCTTCTCCATCCCTGTATCTGTTCACCAATCACTTCCCAGCTCTCCTATCAGACTTCTGTACTCTCCTATCAGAGTCCCACTTCTCCACCCCTGTGTCTCGTTCACCAGTTACTTCCCAGCTCCCCTATCATACTTCTGTCTTCTCCTATCAGACTCCCCCTTCTCCAGTCCTGAATCTCATTCACCAACTTCCCAGCTCTCCTATCAGACTTCTCTTCTCCTATCAGACTCACTCTTCTCCAGCCCTGTATTTCGTTCACCAACCCACTTCCCAGCTCTCCTATCAGACTTCTGTCCTCTGCTATCAGACTCCCCCTTCTCTAGTCCTCTATCTCGTTCACCAATCACTTCCCAGCTCTCCTATCAGACTCCCCCTTCTTTAGCCCTGTGTCTCGTTCACAAATCACTTCCCAGCTCTCCTATCAAACTCCCCCTCCTCCAGCCCTGTATCTCGTTCACCAATCACTTCCCAGCTCCCCTATCAGACTTCTGTCCTCTCCTAACAGACTCCCCCTTCTCCAGTCCTGTATCTCGTTCACCAGTCACTTCCCAGCTCTCCTATCAGACTCCCCCTTCTCCAGCCCTGTGTCTCGTTCACAAATTACTTCCCAGCTCTCCCATCAAACTCCCCCTTCTCCAGCCCTGTATCTCGTTCACCAATCACTTCCCAGCTCCCCTATCAGACTTCTGTCCTCTCCTATCAGACTCCCCCTTCTCCAGTCCTGTATCTCGTTCACCAATCACTTCCCAGCTCCCCTATCAGACTTCTGTCCTCTCCTATCAGACTCCCCCTTCTCCAGTCCTGTATCTCGTTCACCAATCACTTCCCAGCTCTCCTATCAGACTTCTGTCCTCTCCTATCAGACTCCCCCTTCTCCAGCCCTGTATCTGTTCACCAATCACTTCCCAGCTGTCCTATCAGACTTCTGTCCTCTCCTATCAGAGTCCCACTTCTCCAGCCCTGTATCTCGTTCACCAGTCACTTCCCAGCTCCCCTATCATACTTCTGTCTTCTCCTATCAGACTCCCCCTTCTCCAGTCCTGTATCTCATTCACCAACTTCCCAGCTCTCCTATCAGACTTCTGTCCTCTGCTATCAGACTCCCCCTTCTCTAGTCCTCTATCTCGTTCACCAATCACTTCCCAGCTCTCCTATCAGACTTCTGTCCTCTCCTAACAGACTCCCCCTTCTCCAGTCCTGTATCTTGTTCACCGGTCACTTCCCAGCTCTCCTATCAGACTCCCCCTTCTCCAGCCCTGTGTCTCGTTCACAAATCACTTCCCAGCTCTCCTATCAAACTCCCCCTTCTCCAGCCCTGTATCTCGTTCACCAATCTCTTCCCAGCTCCCCTATCAGACTTCTGTCCACTCCTATCAGACTCCCCCTTCTCCAGTCCTGTATCTCGTTCACCAATCACTTCCCAGCTCCCCTATCAGACCTGTCCTCTCCTATCAGAGTCCCACTTCTCCAGCCCTGTGTCTCGTTCACCAGTCACTTCCCAGCTCCCCTATCAGACTTCTGTCTTCTCCTATCAGACTCCCCCTTCTCCAGTCCTGTATCTCATTCACCAACTTCCCAGCTCTCCTATCAGACTTCTGTCCTCTCCTATCAGACTCCCCCTTCTCTAGTCCTCTATCTCGTTCACCAGTCACTTCCCAGCTCTCCTATCAGACTCCCCCTTCTCCAGCCCTGTGTCTCGTTCACCAGTCACTTCCCAGCACTCCTATCAGACTTCTGTCCTCTCCTATCAGACTCCCCCTTCTCTAGTCCTCTATCTCGTTCACCAGTCACTTCCCAGCTCTCCTATCAGACTCCCCCTTCTCCAGCCCTGTGTCTCGTTCACCAGTCACTTCCCAGCTCCCCTATCAGACTTCTGTCCTCTCCTATCAGACTCCCCCTTCTCCAGCCCTGTATCTGTTCACCAATCACTTCCCAGCTGTCCTATCAGACTTCTGTCCTCTCCTATCAGAGTCCCACTTCTCCAGCCCTGTATCTCGTTCACCAGTCACTTCCCAGCTCCCCTATCATACTTCTGTCTTCTCCTATCAGACTCCCCCTTCTCCAGTCCTGTATCTCATTCACCAACTTCCCAGCTCTCCTATCAGACTTCTGTCCTCTCCTATCAGACTCCCCCTTCTCCAGTCCTGTATCTGATTCACCAACTTCCCAGCTCTCCTATCAGTCTTCTGTCCTCTCCTAACAGACCCCCACTTCTCCAGTCCTGTATCTCGTTCACCAATCACTTCCCAGCTCTCCTATCAGACTCCCACTTCTCCAGCCCTGTATCTCGTTCCCCAATCACATCCCAGCTCCCCTATCAGATTCCCTCTTCTCTGTATCTCGTTCACCAATCAGTTCCCAGCTCTCCTATCAGACTTCTGTCCTCTCCTATCAGACTCCCCCTTCTCCAGTCCTGTATCTCGTTCACCAATCACTTCCCAGCTCCCCTATCAGACTTCTGTCCTCTCCTATCAGACTCCCCCTTCTCCATCCCTGTATCTGTTCACCAATCACTTCCCAGCTCTCCTATCAGACTTCTGTACTCTCCTATCAGAGTCCCACTTCTCCAGCCCTGTGTCTCATTCACCAGTTACTTCCCAGCTCCCCTATCATACTTCTGTCTTCTCCTATCAGACTCCCCCTTCTCCAGTCCTGTATCTCGTTCACCAGTCACTTCCCAGCTCTCCTATCAGACTTCTGTCCCCTCCTATCAGACTCCCCCTTCTCCAGTCCTGTATCTCGTTCACAAATCACTTCCCAGCTCTCCTATCAGACTCCCCCTTCTCCAGCCCTGTGTCTCGTTCACAAATCACTTCCCAGCTCTCCTATCAAACTCCCCCTTCTCCAGCCCTGTACCTCGTTCACCAATCTCTTCCCAGCTCCCCTATCAGACTTCTGTCCACTCCTATCAGAGTCCCACTTCTCCAGCCCTGTATCTCGTTCACCAATCACTTCCCAGCTCCCCTATCAGACTTCTGTCCTCTCCTATCAGAGTCCCACTTCTCCAGCCCTGTATCTCGTTCACCAGTCACTTCCCAGCTCCCCTATCAGACTTCTGTCCTCTCCTATCAGAGTCCCACTTCTCCAGCCCTGTATCTCGTTCACCAGTCACTTCCCAGCTCCCCTATCATACTTCTGTCCTCTCCTAACAGACTCCCCCTTCTCCAGTCCTGTATCTTGTTCACCGGTCACTTCCCAGCTCTCCTATCAGACTCCCCCTTCTCCAGCCCTGTGTCTCGTTCACAAATCACTTCCCAGCTCTCCTATCAAACTCCCCCTTCTCCAGCCCTGTATCTCGTTCACCAATCTCTTCCCAGCTCCCCTATCAGACTTCTGTCCACTCCTATCAGACTCCCCCTTCTCCAGTCCTGTATCTCGTTCACCAATCACTTCCCAGCTCCCCTATCAGACCTGTCCTCTCCTATCAGAGTCCCACTTCTCCAGCCCTGTGTCTCGTTCACCAGTCACTTCCCAGCTCCCCTATCAGACTTCTGTCTTCTCCTATCAGACTCCCCCTTCTCCAGTCCTGTATCTCATTCACCAACTTCCCAGCTCTCCTATCAGACTTCTGTCCTCTCCTATCAGACTCCCCCTTCTCTAGTCCTCTATCTCGTTCACCAGTCACTTCCCAGCTCTCCTATCAGACTCCCCCTTCTCCAGCCCTGTGTCTCGTTCACCAGTCACTTCCCAGCACTCCTATCAGACTTCTGTCCTCTCCTATCAGACTCCCCCTTCTCTAGTCCTCTATCTCGTTCACCAGTCACTTCCCAGCTCTCCTATCAGACTCCCCCTTCTCCAGCCCTGTGTCTCGTTCACCAGTCACTTCCCAGCTCCCCTATCAGACTTCTGTCCTCTCCTATCAGACTCCCCCTTCTCCAGCCCTGTATCTGTTCACCAATCACTTCCCAGCTGTCCTATCAGACTTCTGTCCTCTCCTATCAGAGTCCCACTTCTCCAGCCCTGTATCTCGTTCACCAGTCACTTCCCAGCTCCCCTATCATACTTCTGTCTTCTCCTATCAGACTCCCCCTTCTCCAGTCCTGTATCTCATTCACCAACTTCCCAGCTCTCCTATCAGACTTCTGTCCTCTCCTATCAGACTCCCCCTTCTCCAGTCCTGTATCTGATTCACCAACTTCCCAGCTCTCCTATCAGTCTTCTGTCCTCTCCTAACAGACCCCCACTTCTCCAGTCCTGTATCTCGTTCACCAATCACTTCCCAGCTCTCCTATCAGACTCCCACTTCTCCAGCCCTGTATCTCGTTCCCCAATCACATCCCAGCTCCCCTATCAGATTCCCTCTTCTCTGTATCTCGTTCACCAATCAGTTCCCAGCTCTCCTATCAGACTTCTGTCCTCTCCTATCAGACTCCCCCTTCTCCAGTCCTGTATCTCGTTCACCAATCACTTCCCAGCTCCCCTATCAGACTTCTGTCCTCTCCTATCAGACTCCCCCTTCTCCATCCCTGTATCTGTTCACCAATCACTTCCCAGCTCTCCTATCAGACTTCTGTACTCTCCTATCAGAGTCCCACTTCTCCAGCCCTGTGTCTCATTCACCAGTTACTTCCCAGCTCCCCTATCATACTTCTGTCTTCTCCTATCAGACTCCCCCTTCTCCAGTCCTGTATCTCGTTCACCAATCACTTCCCAGCTCTCCTATCAGACTTCTGTCGTCTCCTATCAGACTCCCCCTTCTCCAGCCCTGTATCTCAATCAACAATCACTTCCCAGCTCCCCTACCAGACTTCTGACCTCTCCTATCAGACTCCCCCTTCTCCAGTCCTCTATCTCGTTCACTAATCACTTCCCAGCTCTCCTATCAGTCTTCTGTCCTCTCCTAACAGACTCCCCCTTCTCCAGTCCTGTATCTCGTTCACCAGTCACTTCCCAGCTCTCCTATCAGACTTCTGTCCCCTCCTATCAGACTCCCCCTTCTCCAGTCCTGTATCTCGTTCACAAATCACTTCCCAGCTCTCCTATCAGACTCCCCCTTCTCCAGCCCTGTGTCTCGTTCACAAATCACTTCCCAGCTCTCCTATCAAACTCCCCCTTCTCCAGCCCTGTACCTCGTTCACCAATCTCTTCCCAGCTCCCCTATCAGACTTCTGTCCACTCCTATCAGACTCCCCCTTCTCCAGTCCTGTATCTCGTTCACCAATCACTTCCCAGCTCCCCTATCAGACTTCTGTCCTCTCCTATCAGAGTCCCACTTCTCCAGCCCTGTATCTCGTTCACCAGTCACTTCCCAGCTCCCCTATCATACTTCTGTCTTCTCCTATCAGACTCCCCCTTCTCCAGTCCTGTATCTCATTCACCAACTTCCCAGCTCTCCTATCAGACTTCTGTCCTCTCCTATCAGACTCCCCCTTCTCCAGTCCTGTATCTGATTCACCAACTTCCCAGCTCTCCTATCAGTCTTCTGTCCTCTCCTAACAGACCCCCACTTCTCCAGTCCTGTATCTCGTTCACCAATCACTTCCCAGCTCTCCTATCAGACTCCCACTTCTCCAGCCCTGTATCTCGTTCCCCAATCACTTCCCAGCTCCCCTATCAGATTCCCTCTTCTCTGTATCTCGTTCACCAATCAGTTCCCAGCTCTCCTATCAGACTTCTGTCCTCTCCTATCAGACTCCCCCTTCTCCAGTCCTGTATCTCGTTCACCAATCACTTCCCAGCTCCCCTATCAGACTTCTGTCCTCTCCTATCAGACTCCCCCTTCTCAATCCCTGTATCTGTTCACCAATCACTTCCCAGCTCTCCTATCAGACTTCTATACTCTCCTATCAGAGTCCAACTTCTCCAGCCCTGTGTCTCATTCACCAGTTACTTCCCAGCTCCCCTATCATACTTCTGTCTTCTCCTATCAGACTCCCCCTTCTCCAGTCCTGTATCTCATTCACCAACTTCCCAGCTCTCCTATCAGACTTCTGTCCTCTCCTATCAGACTCACTCTTCTCCAGCCCTGTATCTCGTTCACCAACCCACTTCCCAGCTCTCCTATCAGACTTCTGTCCTCTGCTATCAGACTCCCCCTTCTCTAGTCCTCTATCTCGTTCACCAATCACTTCCAAGCTCTCCTATCAGACTTCTGTCCTCTCCTTAACAGACTCCCCCTTCTCCAGTCCTCTATCTCGTTCACCAATCACTTCCCAGCTCTCCTATCAGACTCCCCCTTCTCCAGCCCTGTGTCTCGTTCACAAATCACTTCCCAGCTCTCCTATCAAACTCCCCCTCCTCCAGCCCTGTATCTCGTTCACCAATCACTTCCCAGCTCCCCTATCAGACTTCTGTCCTCTCCTAACAGACTCCCCCTTCTCCAGTCCTGTATCTCGTTCACCAGTCACTTCCCAGCTCTCCTATCAGACTCCCCCTTCTCCAGCCCTGTGTCTCGTTCACAAATCACTTCCCAGCTCTCCCATCAAACTCCCCCTTCTCCAGCCCTGTATCTCGTTCACCAATCACTTCCCAGCTCCCCTATCAGACTTCTGTCCTCTCCTATCAGACTCCCCCTTCTCCAGTCCTGTATCTCGTTCACCAATCACTTCCCAGCTCTCCTATCAGACTTCTGTCCTCTCCTATCAGACTCCCCCTTCTCCAGCCCTGTATCTGTTCACCAATCACTTCCCAGCTGTCCTATCAGACTTCTGTCCTCTCCTATCAGACTCCCACTTCTCCAGCCCTGTATCTCGTTCACCAGTCACTTCCCAGCTCCCCTATCATACTTCTGTCTTCTCCTATCAGACTCCCCCTTCTCCAGTCCTGTATCTCATTCACCAACTTCCCAGCTCTCCTATCAGACTTCTGTCCTCTGCTATCAGACTCCCCCTTCTCTAGTCCTCTATCTCGTTCACCAATCACTTCCCAGCTCTCCTATCAGACTTCTGTCCTCTCCTAACAGACTCCCCCGTCTCCAGTCCTGTATCTTGTTCACCGGTCACTTCCCAGCTCTCCTATCAGACTCCCCCTTCTCCAGCCCTGTGTCTCGTTCACAAATCACTTCCCAGCTCTCCTATCAAACTCCCCCTTCTCCAGCCCTGTATCTCGTTCACCAATCTCTTCCCAGCTCCCCTATCAGACTTCTGTCCACTCCTATCAGACTCCCCCTTCTCCAGTCCTGTATCTCGTTCACCAATCACTTCCCAGCTCCCCTATCAGACCTGTCCTCTCCTATCAGAGTCCCACTTCTCCAGCCCTGTGTCTCGTTCACCAGTCACTTCCCAGCTCCCCTATCAGACTTCTGTCTTCTCCTATCAGACTCCCCCTTCTCCAGTCCTGTATCTCATTCACCAACTTCCCAGCTCTCCTATCAGACTTCTGTCCTCTCCTATCAGACTCCCCCTTCTCTAGTCCTCTATCTCGTTCACCAGTCACTTCCCAGCTCTCCTATCAGACTCCCCCTTCTCCAGCCCTGTGTCTCGTTCACCAGTCACTTCCCAGCACTCCTATCAGACTTCTGTCCTCTCCTATCAGACTCCCCCTTCTCTAGTCCTCTATCTCGTTCACCAGTCACTTCCCAGCTCTCCTATCAGACTCCCCCTTCTCCAGCCCTGTGTCTCGTTCACCAGTCACTTCCCAGCTCCCCTATCAGACTTCTGTCCTCTCCTATCAGACTCCCCCTTCTCCAGCCCTGTATCTGTTCACCAATCACTTCCCAGCTGTCCTATCAGACTTCTGTCCTCTCCTATCAGAGTCCCACTTCTCCAGCCCTGTATCTCGTTCACCAGTCACTTTCCAGCTCCCCTATCATACTTCTGTCTTCTCCTATCAGACTCCCCCTTCTCCAGTCCTGTATCTCATTCACCAACTTCCCAGCTCTCCTATCAGACTTCTGTCCTCTCCTATCAGACTCCCCCTTGTCCAGTCCTGTATCTGATTCACCAACTTCCCAGCTCTCCTATCAGTCTTCTGTCCTCTCCTAACAGACCCCCACTTCTCCAGTCCTGTATCTCGTTCACCAATCACTTCCCAGCTCTCCTATCAGACTCCCACTTCTCCAGCCCTGTATCTCGTTCCCCAATCACTTCCCAGCTCTCCTATCAGACTTCTGTCCTCTCCTATCAGACTCCCCCTTCTCCAGTCCTGTATCTCGTTCACCAATCACTTCCCAGCTCCCCTATCAGACTTCTGTCCTCTCCTATCAGACTCCCCCTTCTCCATCCCTGTATCTGTTCACCAATCACTTCCCAGCTCTCCTATCAGACTTCTGTACTCTCCTATCAGAGTCCGACTTCTCCAGCCCTGTGTCTCATTCACCAGTTACTTCCCAGCTCCCCTATCATACTTCTGTCTTCTCCTATCAGACTCCCCCTTCTCCAGTCCTGTATCTCGTTCACCAATCACTTCCCAGCTCTCCTATCAGACTTCTGTCCTCTCCTATCAGACTCCCCCTTCTCCAGCCCTGTATCTCAATCAACAATCACTTCCCAGCTCCACTACCAGACTTCTGACCTCTCCTATCAGACTCCCCCTTCTCCAGTCCTCTATCTCGTTCACTAATCACTTCCCAGCTCTCCTATCAGTCTTCTGTCCTCTCCTAACAGACTCCCCCTTCTCCAGTCCTGTATCTCGTTCACCAGTCACTTCCCAGCTCTCCTATCAGACTTCTGTCCCCTCCTATCAGACTCCCCCTTCTCCAGTCCTGTATCTCGTTCACAAATCACTTCCCAGCTCTCCTATCAGACTCCCCCTTCTCCAGCCCTGTGTCTCGTTCACAAATCACTTCCCAGCTCTCCTATCAAACTCCCCCTTCTCCAGCCCTGTATCTCGTTCACCAATCTCTTCCCAGCTCCCCTATCAGACTTCTGTCCACTCCTATCAGACTCCCCCTTCTCCAGTCCTGTATCTCGTTCACCAATCACTTCCCAGCTCCCCTATCAGACTTCTGTCCTCTCCTATCAGAGTCCCACTTCTCCAGCCCTGCATCTCGTTCACCAACTTCCCAGCTCTCCTATCAGACTTCTGTCCTCTCCTATCAGACTCACTCTTCTCCAGCCCTGTATCTCGTTCACCAACCCACTTCCCAGCTCTCCTATCAGACTTCTGTCCTCTGCTATCAGACTCCCCCTTCTCTAGTCCTCTATCTCGTTCACCAGTCACTTCCCAGCTCCCCTATCATACTTCTGTCTTCTCCTATCAGACTCCCCCTTCTCCAGTCCTGTATCTCATTCACCAACTTCCCAGCTCTCCTATCAGACTTCTGTCCTCTCCTATCAGACTCCCCCTTCTCCAGTCCTGTATCTGATTCACCAACTTCCCAGCTCTCCTATCAGTCTTCTGTCCTCTCCTAACAGACCCCCACTTCTCCAGTCCTGTATCTCGTTCACCAATCACTTCCCAGCTCTCCTATCAGACTCCCACTTCTCCAGCCCTGTATCTCGTTCCCCAATCACTTCCCAGCTCCCCTATCAGATTCCCTCTTCTCTGTATCTCGTTCACCAATCAGTTCCCAGCTCTCCTATCAGACTTCTGTCCTCTCCTATCAGACTCCCCCTTCTCCAGTCCTGTATCTCGTTCACCAATCACTTCCCAGCTCCCCTATCAGACTTCTGTCCTCTCCTATCAGACTCCCCCTTCTCCATCCCTGTATCTGTTCACCAATCACTTCCCAGCTCTCCTATCAGACTTCTGTACTCTCCTATCAGAGTCCAACTTCTCCAGCCCTGTGTCTCATTCACCAGTTACTTCCCAGCTCCCCTATCATACTTCTGTCTTCTCCTATCAGACTCCCCCTTCTCCAGTCCTGTATCTCATTCACCAACTTCCCAGCTCTCCTATCAGACTTCTGTCCTCTCCTATCAGACTCACTCTTCTCCAGCCCTGTATCTCGTTCACCAACCCACTTCCCAGCTCTCCTATCAGACTTCTGTCCTCTGCTATCAGACTCCCCCTTCTCTAGTCCTCTATCTCGTTCACCAATCACTTCCCAGCTCTCCTATCAGACTTCTGTCCTCTCCTTAACAGACTCCCCCTTCTCCAGTCCTGTATCTCGTTCACCAGTCACTTCCCAGCTCTCCTATCAGACTCCCCCTTCTCCAGCCCTGTGTCTCGTTCCCCAATCACTTCCCAGCTCCCCTATCAGATTCCCTCTTCTCTGTATCTCGTTCACCAATCAGTTCCCAGCTCTCCTATCAGACTTCTGTCCTCTCCTATCAGACTCCCCCTTCTCCATCCCTGTATCTGTTCACCAATCACTTCCCAGCTCTCCTATCAGACTTCTGTACTCTCCTATCAGAGTCCCACTTCTCCAGCCCTGTGTCTCGTTCACCAGTTACTTCCCAGCTCCCCTATCATACTTCTGTCTTCTCCTATCAGACTCCCCCTTCTCCAGTCCTGTATCTCATTCACCAACTTCCCAGCTCTCCTATCAGACTTCTGTCCTCTCCTATCAGACTCACTCTTCTCCAGCCCTGTATCTCGTTCACCAACCCACTTCCCAGCTCTCCTATCAGACTTCTGTCCTCTGCTATCAGACTCCCCCTTCTCTAGTACTCAATCTCGTTCACCAATCACTTCCCAGCTCTCCTATCAGACTCCCCCTTCTCCAGCCCTGTGTCTCGTTCACAAATCACTTCCCAGCTCTCCTATCAAACTCCCCCTCCTCCAGCCCTGTATCTCGTTCACCAATCACTTCCCAGCTCCCCTATCAGACTTCTGTTCTCTCCTAACAGACTCCCCCTTCTCCAGTCCTGTATCTCGTTCACCAGTCACTTCCCAGCTCTCCTATCAGACTCCCCCTTCTCCAGCCCTGTGTCTCGTTCACAAATCACTTCCCAGCTCTCCCATCAAACTCCCCCTTCTCCAGCCCTTTATCTCGTTCACCAATCACTTCCCAGCTCCCCTATCAGACTTCTGTCCTCTCCTATCAGACTCCCCCTTCTCCAGTCCTGTGTCTCGTTCACAAATCACTTCCCAGCTCTCCCATCAAACTCCCCCTTCTCCAGCCCTGTATCTCGTTCACCAATCACTTCCCAGCTCCCCTATCAGACTTCTGTCCTCTCCTATCAGACTCCCCCTTCTCCAGTCCTGTATCTCGTTCACCAATCACTTCCCAGCTCCCCTATCAGACTTCTGTCCTCTCCTATCAGAGTCCCACTTCTCCAGCCCTGCATCTCGTTCACCAACTTCCCAGCTCTCCTATCAGACTTCTGTCCTCTCCTATCAGACTCACTCTTCTCCAGCCCTGTATCTCGTTCACCAACCCACTTCCCAGCTCTCCTATCAGACTTCTGTCCTCTGCTATCAGACTCCCCCTTCTCTAGTCCTCTATCTCGTTCACCAGTCACTTCCCAGCTCCCCTATCATACTTCTGTCTTCTCCTATCAGACTCCCCCTTCTCCAGTCCTGTATCTCATTCACCAACTTCCCAGCTCTCCTATCAGACTTCTGTCCTCTCCTATCAGACTCCCCCTTCTCCAGTCCTGTATCTGATTCACCAACTTCCCAGCTCTCCTATCAGTCTTCTGTCCTCTCCTAACAGACCCCCACTTCTCCAGTCCTGTATCTCGTTCACCAATCACTTCCCAGCTCTCCTATCAGACTCCCACTTCTCCAGCCCTGTATCTCGTTCCCCAATCACTTCCCAGCTCCCCTATCAGATTCCCTCTTCTCTGTATCTCGTTCACCAATCAGTTCCCAGCTCTCCTATCAGACTTCTGTCCTCTCCTATCAGACTCCCCCTTCTCCAGTCCTGTATCTCGTTCACCAATCACTTCCCAGCTCCCCTATCAGACTTCTGTCCTCTCCTATCAGACTCCCGCTTCTCCATCCCTGTATCTGTTCACCAATCACTTCCCAGCTCTCCTATCAGACTTCTGTACTCTCCTATCAGAGTCCAACTTCTCCAGCCCTGTGTCTCATTCACCAGTTACTTCCCAGCTCCCCTATCATACTTCTGTCTTCTCCTATCAGACTCCCCCTTCTCCAGTCCTGTATCTCATTCACCAACTTCCCAGCTCTCCTATCAGACTTCTGTCCTCTCCTATCAGACTCACTCTTCTCCAGCCCTGTATCTCGTTCACCAACCCACTTCCCAGCTCTCCTATCAGACTTCTGTCCTCTGCTATCAGACTCCCCCTTCTCTAGTCCTCTATCTCGTTCACCAATCACTTCCCAGCTCTCCTATCAGACTTCTGTCCTCTCCTTAACAGACTCCCCCTTCTCCAGCCCTGTATCTTTTCACCAATCACTTCCCAGCTGTCCTATCAGACTTCTGTCCTCTCCTATCAGAGTCCCACTTCTCCAGCCCTGTATCTCGTTCACCAGTCACTTCCCAGCTCCCCTATCATACTTCTGTCTTCTCCTATCAGACTCCCCCTTCTCCAGTCCTGTATCTCATTCACCAACTTCCCAGCTCTCCTATCAGACTTCTGTCCTCTCCTATCAGACTCCCCCTTCTCCAGTCCTGTATCTGATTCACCAACTTCCCAGCTCTCCTATCAGTCTTCTGTCCTCTCCTAATAGACCCCCACTTCTCCAGTCCTGTATCTCGTTCACCAATCACTTCCCAGCTCTCCTATCAGACTCCCACTTCTCCAGCCCTGTATCTCGTTCCCCAATCACTTCCCAGCTCCCCTATCAGATTCCCTCTTCTCTGTATCTCGTTCACCAATCAGTTCCCAGCTCTCCTATCAGACTTCTGTCCTCTCCTATCAGACTCCCCCTTCTCCAGTCCTGTATCTCGTTCACCAATCACTTCCCAGCTCCCCTATCAGACTTCTGTCCTCTCCTATCAGACTCCCCCTTCTCCATCCCTGTATCTGTTCACCAATCACTTCCCAGCTCTCCTATCAGACTTCTGTACTCTCCTATCAGAGTCCAACTTCTCCAGCCCTGTGTCTCATTCACCAGTTACTTCCCAGCTCCCCTATCATACTTCTGTCTTCTCCTATCAGACTCCCCCTTCTCCAGTCCTGTATCTCATTCACCAACTTCCCAGCTCTCCTATCAGACTTCTGTCCTCTCCTATCAGACTCACTCTTCTCCAGCCCTGTATCTCGTTCACCAACCCACTTCCCAGCTCTCCTATCAGACTTCTGTCCTCTGCTATCAGACTCCCCCTTCTCCAGTCCTGTATCTCGTTCACCAGTCACTTCCCAGCTCTCCTATCAGACTCCCCCTTCTCCAGCCCTGTGTCTCGTTCCCCAATCACTTCCCAGCTCCCCTATCAGATTCCCTCTTCTCTGTATCTCGTTCACCAATCAGTTCCCAGCTCTCCTATCAGACTTCTGTCCTCTCCTATCAGACTCCCCCTTCTCCATCCCTGTATCTGTTCACCAATCACTTCCCAGCTCTCCTATCAGACTTCTGTACTCTCCTATCAGAGTCCCACTTCTCCAGCCCTGTGTCTCGTTCACCAGTTACTTCCCAGCTCCCCTATCATACTTCTGTCTTCTCCTATCAGACTCCCCCTTCTCCAGTCCTGTATCTCATTCACCAACTTCCCAGCTCTCCTATCAGACTTCTGTCCTCTCCTATCAGACTCACTCTTCTCCAGCCCTGAATCTCGTTCACCAACCCACTTCCCAGCTCTCCTATCAGACTTCTGTCCTCTGCTATCAGACTCCCCCTTCTCTAGTCCTCTATCTCGTTCACCAATCACTTCCCAGCTCTCCTATCAGACTCCCCCTTCTCCAGCCCTGTGTCTCGTTCACAAATCACTTCCCAGCTCTCCTATCAAACTCCCCCTCCTCCAGCCCTGTATCTCGTTCACCAATCACTTCCCAGCTCCCCTATCAGACTTCTGTCCTCTCCTAACAGACTCCCCCTTCTCCAGTCCTGTATCTCGTTCACCAGTCACTTCCCAGCTCTCCTATCAGACTCCCCCTTCTCCAGCCCTGTGTCTCGTTCACAAATCACTTCCCAGCTCTCCCATCAAACTCCCCCTTCTCCAGCCCTGTATCTCGTTCACCAATCACTTCCCAGCTCCCCTATCAGACTTCTGTCCTCTCCTATCAGACTCCCCCTTCTCCAGTCCTGTATCTCGTTCACCAATCACTTCCAGGTCCCCTATCAGACTTCTGTCCTCTCCTATCAGACTCCCCCTTCTCCAGTCCTGTATCTCGTTCACCAATCACTTCCCAGCTCCCCTATCAGACTTCTGTCCTCTCCTATCAGACTCCCCCTTCTCCAGCCCTGTATCTCGTTCACCAATCACTTCCCAGCTCTCCTATCAGACTTCTGTCCTCTCCTATCAGACTCCCCCTTCTCCAGCCCTGTATCTGTTCACCAATCACTTCCCAGCTGTCCTATCAGACTTCTGTCCTCTCCTATCAGAGTCCCACTTCTCCAGCCCTGTATCTCGTTCACCAGTCACTTCCCAGCTCCCCTATCATACTTCTGTCTTCTCCTATCAGACTCCCCCTTCTCCAGTCCTGTATCTCATTCACCAACTTCCCAGCTCTCCTATCAGACTTCTGTCCTCTGCTATCAGACTCCCCCTTCTCTAGTCCTCTATCTCGTTCACCAATCACTTCCCAGCTCTCCTATCAGACTTCTGTCCTCTCCTAACAGACTCCCGCTTCTCCAGTCCTGTATCTTGTTCACCGGTCACTTCCCAGCTCTCCTATCAGACTCCCCCTTCTCCAGCCCTGTATCTCGTTCTCCAATCACGTCCCAGCTCTCCTATCAGACTTCTGTCCTCTCCTATCAGACTCCCCCTTCTCCAGCCCTGTATCTCGTTCACCAACTTCCCAGCTCTCCTATCAGACTTCTGTCCTCTCCTATCAGACTTCCCCTTCTCCAGTCCTGTATCTCGTTCACCAATCACTTCCCAGATCTCCTATCAGACTTCTGTCCTCTCCTATCAGACTTCCCCTTCTCCAGCCCTGTGTCTCGTTCACAAATCACTTCCCAGCTCTCCTATCAAACTCCCCCTCCTCCAGCCCTGTATCTCGTTCACCAATCACTTCCCAGCTCCCCTATCAGACTTCTGTCCTCTCCTAACAGACTCCCCCTTCTCCAGTCCTGTATCTCGTTCACCAGTCACTTCCCAGCTCTCCTATCAGACTCCCCCTTCTCCAGCCCTGTGTCTCGTTCACAAATCACTTCCCAGCTCTCCCATCAAACTCCCCCTTCTCCAGCCCTGTATCTCGTTCACCAATCACTTCCCAGCTCCCCTATCAGACTTCTGTCCTCTCCTATCAGACTCCCCCTTCTCCAGTCCTGTATCTCGTTCACCAATCACTTCCCAGCTCCCCTATCAGACTTCTGTCCTCTCCTATCAGACTCCCCCTTCTCCAGTCCTGTATCTCGTTCACCAATCACTTCCCAGCTCCCCTATCAGACTTCTGTCCTCTCCTATCACTCCCCCTTCTCCAGTCCTGTATCTCGTTCACCAATCACTTCCCAGCTCTCCTATCAGACTTCTGTCCTCTCCTATCAGACTCTCCCTTCTCCAGCCCTGTATCTGTTCACCAATCACTTCCCAGCTGTCCTATCAGACTTCTGTCCTCTCCTATCAGAGTCCCACTTCTCCAGCCCTGTATCTCGTTCACCAGTCACTTCCCAGCTCCCCTATCATACTTCTGTCTTCTCCTATCAGACTCCCCCTTCTCCAGTCCTGTATCTCATTCACCAACTTCCCAGCTCTCCTATCAGACTTCTGTCCTCTGCTATCAGACTCCCCCTTCTCTAGTCCTCTATCTCGTTCACCAATCACTTCCCAGCTCTCCTATCAGACTCCCCCTTCTCCAGCCCTGTGTCTCGTTCACAAATCACTTCCCAGCTCTCCTATCAAACTCCCCCTTCTCCAGCCCTGTATCTCGTTCACCAATCTCTTCCCAGCTCCCCTATCAGACTTCTGTCCACTCCTATCAGACTCCCCCTTCTCCAGCCCTGTCTCTCGTTCACCAATCACTTCCCAGCTCCCCTATCAGACCTGTCCTCTCCTATCAGAGTCCCACTTCTCCAGCCCTGTGTCTCGTTCACCAGTCACTTCCCAGCTCCCCTATCAGACTTCTGTCTTCTCCTATCAGACTCCCCCTTCTCCAGTCCTGTATCTCATTCACCAACTTCCCAGCTCTCCTATCAGACTTCTGTCCTCTCCTATCAGACTCCCCCTTCTCCAGTCCTGTATCTGATTCACCAACTTCCCAGCTCTCCTATCAGTCTTCTGTCCTATCCTAACAGACTCCCCCCTTCTCCAGTCCTGTGTCTCGTTCACCAGTCACTTCCCAGCTCTCCTATCAGACTTCTGTCCTCTCCTATCAGACTCCCCCTTCTCCAGTCCTGTATCTGATTCACCAACTTCCCAGCTCTCCTATCAGACTTCTGTCCTCTCCTAACAGACTCCCCCCTTCTCCAGTCCTGTATCTCGTTCACCAATCACTTCCCAGCTCTCCTCAGACTTCTGTCCTCTCCTATCAGACTCCCCCTTCTCCAGTCCTGTATCTCATTCACCAATCGCTTCCCAGCTCTCCTATCAGACTTCTGTCCTCTCCTATCAGACTCCCCCTTATCCAGCCCTATAGCTCGTTCACAAATCACTTCCCAGCTCTCCTATCAGACTTCTGTCCTCTCCTATCAGACTCCCCCTTCTCCAGCCCTGTATCTCGTTCTCCAATCACGTCCCAGCTCTCCTATCAGACTTCTGTCCTCTCCTATCAGACTCCCCCTTCTCCAGCCCTGTATCTCGTTCACCAACTTCCCAGCTCTCCTATCAGACTTCTGTCCTCTCCTATCAGACTTCCCCTTCTCCAGCCCTGTATCTCGTTCACCAGTCACTTCCCAGCACTCCTATCAGACTTCCCCTTCTCCAGCCCTGTGTCTCGTTCACAAATCACTTCCCAGCTCTCCTATCAAACTCCCCCTCCTCCAGCCCTGTATCTCGTTCACCAATCACTTCCCAGCTCCCCTATCAGACTTCTGTCCTCTCCTAACAGACTCCCCCTTCTCCAGTCCTGTATCTCGTTCACCAGTCACTTCCCAGCTCTCCTATCAGACTCCCCCTTCTCCAGCCCTGTGTCTCGTTCACAAATCACTTCCCAGCTCTCCTATCAAACTCCCCCTCCTCCAGCCCTGTATCTCGTTCACCAATCACTTCCCAGCTCCCCTATCAGACGTCTGTCCTCTCCTAACAGACTCCCACTTCTCCAGTCCTGTATCTCGTTCACCAGTCACTTCCCAGCTCTCCTATCAGACTCCCCCTTCTCCAGCCCTGTGTCTCGTTCACAAATCACTTCCCAGCTCTCCCATCAAACTCCCCCTTCTCCAGCCCTTTATCTCGTTCACCAATCACTTCCCAGCTCCCCTATCAGACTTCTGTCCTCTCCTATCAGACTCCCCCTTCTCCAGTCCTGTATCTCGTTCACCAATCACTTCCCAGCTCCCCTATCAGACTTCTGTCCTCTCCTATCAGACTCCCCCTTCTCCAGTCCTGTATCTCGTTCACCAATCACTTCCCAGCTCCCCTATCAGACTTCTGTCCTCTCCTATCAGACTCCCCCTTCTCCAGCCCTGTTTCTGTTCACCAATCACTTCCCAGCTGTCCTATCAGACTTCTGTCCTCTCCTATCAGAGTCCCACTTCTCCAGTCCTGTATCTCATTCACCAACTTCCCAGCTCTCCTATCAGACTTCTGTCCTCTCCTATCAGACTCCCCCTTCTCCAGTCCTGTATCTGATTCACCAACTTCCCAGCTCTCCTATCAGTCTTCTGTCCTATCCTAACAGACTCCCCCCTTCTCCAGTCCTGTGTCTCGTTCACCAGTCACTTCCCAGCTCTCCTATCAGACTTCTGTCCTCTCCTATCAGACTCCCCCTTCTCCAGTCCTGTATCTGATTCACCAACTTCCCAGCTCTCCTATCAGTCTTCTGTCCTCTCCTAACAGACTCCCCCCTTCTCCAGTCCTGTATCTCGTTTACCAATCACTTCCCAGCTCTCCTCAGACTTCTGTCCTCTCCTATCAGACTCCCCCTTCTCCAGTCCTGTATGTCATTCACCAATCGCTTCCCAGCTCTCCTATCAGACTTCTGTCCTCTCCTATCAGACTCCCCCTTATCCAGCCCTATAGCTCGTTCACAAATCACTTCCCAGCTCTCCTATCAGACTTCTGTCCTCTCCTATCAGACTCCCCCTTCTCCAGCCCTGTATCTCGTTCTCCAATCACGTCCCAGCTCTCCTATCAGACTTCTGTCCTCTCCTATCAGACTCCCCCTTCTCCAGCCCTGTATCTCGTTCACCAACTTCCCAGCTCTCCTATCAGACTTCTGTCCTCTCCTATCAGACTTCCCCTTCTCCAGCCCTGTATCTCGTTCACCAGTCACTTCCCAGCACTCCTATCAGACTTCCCCTTCTCCAGCCCTGTGTCTCGTTCACAAATCACTTCCCAGCTCTCCTATCAAACTCCCCCTCCTCCAGCCCTGTATCTCGTTCACCAATCACTTCCCAGCTCCCCTATCAGACTTCTGTCCTCTCCTAACAGACTCCCCCTTCTCCAGTCCTGTATCTCGTTCACCAGTCACTTCCCTGCTCTCCTATCAGACTCCCCCTTCTCCAGCCCTGTGTCTCGTTCACAAATCACTTCCCAGCTCTCCTATCAAACTCCCCCTCCTCCAGCCCTGTATCTCGTTCACCAATCACTTCCCAGCTCCCCTATCAGACTTCTGTCCTCTCCTAACAGACTCCCCCTTCTCCAGTCCTGTATCTCGTTCACCAGTCACTTCCCAGCTCTCCTATCAGACTCCCCCTTTTCCAGCCCTGTGTCTCGTTCACAAATCACTTCCCAGCTCTCCCATCAAACTCCCCCTTCTCCAGCCCTTTATCTCGTTCACCAATCACTTCCCAGCTCCCCTATCAGACTTCTGTCCTCTCCTATCAGACTCCCCCTTCTCCAGTCCTGTATCTCGTTCACCAATCACTTCCCAGCTCCCCTATCAGACTTCTGTCCTCTCCTATCAGACTCCCCCTTCTCCAGTCCTGTATCTCGTTCACCAATCACTTCCCAGCTGTCCTATCAGACTTCTGTCCTCTCCTATCAGACTCCCCCTTCTCCAGCCCTGTTTCTGTTCACCAATCACTTCCCAGCTGTCCTATCAGACTTCTGTCCTCTCCTATCAGAGTCCCACTTCTCCAGCCCTGTATCTCGTTCACCAGTCACTTCCCAGCTCCCCTATCATACTTCTGTCTTCTCCTATCAGACTCCCCCTTCTCCAGACCTGTATCTGATTCACCAACTTCCCAGCTCTCCTATCAGTCTTCTGTCCTCTCCTATCAGAGTCCCACTTCTCCAGATCTGTGTCTCGTTCACCAGTTACTTCCCAGCTCCCCTATCATACTTCTGTCTTCTCCTATCAGACTCCCCCTTCTCCAGTCCTGTATCTCATTCACCAACTTCCCAGCTCTCCTATCAGACTTCTGTCCTCTCCTATCAGACTCCCTCTTCTCCAGTCCTCTATCTCGTTCACCAATCACTTCCCCGCTCTCCTATCAGACCTGTCCTCTCCTAACAGACTCCCCCTTCTCCAGTCCTGTATCTTGTTCACCGGTCACTTCCCAGCTCTCCTATCAGACTTCTGTCCTCTCCTCTCAGACTCCCCCTTCTCCAGCCCTGTATCTCGTTCACCAGTCACTTCCCAGCTCCCCTATCAGACTTCTGTCTTCTCCTATCAGACTCCCCCTTCTCCAGTCCTGTATCTCATTCACCAACTTCCCAGCTCTCCTATCAGACTTCTGTCCTCTCCTATCAGACTCCCCCTTCTCCAGTCCTGTATCTGATTCACCAACTTCCCAGCTCTCCTATCAGTCTTCTGTCCTCTCCTAACAGACTCCCCCCTTCTCCAGTCCTGTGTCTCGTTCACCAGTCACTTCCCAGCTCCCCTATCATACTTCTGTCTTCTCCTATCAGACTCCCCCTTCTCCAGTCCTGTATCTCATTCACCAACTTCCCAGCTCTCCTATCAGACTTCTGTCCTCTCCTATCAGACTCCCCCTTCTCCAGTCCTGTATCTGATTCACCAACTTCCCAGCTCTCCTATCAGTCTTCTGTCCTCTCCTAACAGACTCCCCCCTTCTCCAGTCCTGTATCTCGTTCACCAATCACTTCCCAGCTCTCCTATCAGACTTCTGTCCTCTCCTATCAGACTCCCCCTTCTCCAGCCCTGTATCTCATTCAACAATCACTTCCCAGCTCCCCTACCAGACTTCTGTCCTCTCCTATCAGACTCCCCCTTCTCCAGTCCTCTATCTCGTTCACCAACCAAATTCCCAGCTCTCCTATCAGACTCCCCCTTCTCCAGTCCTCTATCTCGTTCACTAATCACTTCCCAGCTCTCCTATCAGTCTTCTGTCCTCTCCTAACAGACTCCCCCTTCTCCAGTCCTGTATCTCGTTCACCAGTCACTTCCCAGCTCCCCTATCAGACTTCTGTCCTCTCCCATCAGACTCCCCCTTCTCCAGCCCGGTATCTCGTTCACCAATCACTTCCCAGCTCTCCTGTCAGACTTCTGTTCTCTCCTATCAGACTCCCTCTTCTCCAGTCCTGTATCTCGTTCTCCAATCACTTCCCAGCTCCCCTCAGACTTCTGTCCTCTCCTATCAGACTCCCCCTTCTCCAGTCCTGTATCTGATTCACCAACTTCCCAGCTCTCCTATCAGTCTTCTGTCCTCTCCAAACAGACCCCCACTTCTCCAGTCCTGTATCTCGTTCACCAATCACTTCCCAGCTCTCCTATCAGACTCCCACTTCTCCAGCCCTGTATCTCGTTCCCCAATCACTTCCCAGCTCCCCTATCAGATTCCCTCTTCTCTGTATCTCGTTCACCAATCAGTTCCCAGCTCTCCTATCAGACTTCTGTCCTCTCCTATCAGACTCCCCCTTCTCCAGTCCTGTATCTCGTTCACCAATCACTTCCCAGCTCCCCTATCAGACTTCTGTCCTCTCCTATCAGACTCCCCCTTCTCCATCCCTGTATCTGTTCACCAATCACTTCCCAGCTCTCCTATCAGACTTCTGTACTCTCCTATCAGAGTCCCACTTCTCCAGCCCTGTGTCTCATTCACCAGTTACTTCCCAGCTCCCCTATCATACTTCTGTCTTCTCCTATCAGACTCCCCCTTCGCCAGTCCTGTATCTCATTCACCAACTTCCCAGCTCTCCTATCAGACTTCTGTCCTCTCCTATCATACTCACTCTTCTCCAGCCCTGTATCTCGTTCACCAACCCACTTCCCAGCTCTCCTATCAGACTTCTGTCCTCTGCTATCAGACTCCCCCTTCTCTTGTCCTCTATCTCGTTCACCAATCACTTCCCAGCTCTCCTATCAGACTTCTGTCCTCTCCTTAACAGACTCCCCCTTCTCCAGTCCTGTATCTCGTTCACCAGTCACTTCCCAGCTCTCCTATCAGACTCCCCCTTCTCCAGCCCTGTGTCTCGTTCCCCAATCACTTCCCAGCTCCCCTATCAGATTCCCTCTTCTCTGTATCTCGTTCACCAATCAGTTCCCAGCTCTCCTATCAGACTTCTGTCCTCTCCTATCAGACTCCCCCTTCTCCAGTCCTGTATCTCGTTCACCAATCACTTCCCAGCTCCCCTATCAGACTTCTGTCCTCTCCTATCAGACTCCCCCTTCTCCATCCCTGTATCTGTTCACCAATCACTTCCCAGCTCTCCTATCAGACTTCTGTACTCTCCTATCAGAGTCCCACTTCTCCAGCCCTGTGTCTCGTTCACCAGTTACTTCCCAGCTCCCCTATCATACTTCTGTCTTCTCCTATCAGACTCCCCCTTCTCCAGTCCTGTATCTCATTCACCAACTTCCCAGCTCTCCTATCAGACTTCTGTCCTCTCCTATCAGACTCACTCTTCTCCAGCCCTGTATCTCGTTCACCAACCCACTTCCCAGCTCTCCTATCAGACTTCTGTCCTCTGCTATCAGACTCCCCCTTCTCTAGTCCTCTATCTCGTTCACCAATCACTTCCCAGCTCTCCTATCAGACTTCCCCTTCTCCAGCCCTGTGTCTCGTTCACAAATCACTTCCCAGCTCTCCTATCAAACTCCCCCTCCTCCAGCCCTGTATCTCGTTCACCAATCACTTCCCAGCTCCCCTATCAGACTTCTGTCCTCTCCTAACAGACTCCCCCTTCTCCAGTCCTGTATCTCGTTCACCAATCACTTCCCAGCTCCCCTATCAGACTTCTGTCCTCTCCTATCAGACTCCCCCTTCTCCAGTCCTGTATCTCGTTCACCAATCACTTCCCAGCTCCCCTATCAGACTTCTGTCCTCTCCTATCAGACTCCCCCTTCTCCAGTCCTGTATCTCGTTCACCAATCACTTCCCAGCTCTCCTATCAGACTTCTGTCCTCTCCTATCAGACTCCCCCTTCTCCAGCCCTGTATCTGTTCACCAATCACTTCCCAGCTGTCCTATCAGACTTCTGTCCTCTCCTATCAAACTCCCCCTCCTCCAGCCCTGTATCTCGTTCACCAATCACTTCCCAGCTCCCCTATCAGACTTCTGTCCTCTCCTAACAGACTCCCCCTTCTCCAGTCCTGTATCTCGTTCACCAGTCACTTCCCTGCTCTCCTATCAGACTCCCCCTTCTCCAGCCCTGTGTCTCGTTCACAAATCACTTCCCAGCTCTCCTATCAAACTCCCCCTCCTCCAGCCCTGTATCTCGTTCACCAATCACTTCCCAGCTCCCCTATCAGACTTCTGTCCTCTCCTAACAGACTCCCCCTTCTCCAGTCCTGTATCTCGTTCACCAGTCACTTCCCAGCTCTCCTATCAGACTCCCCCTTCTCCAGCCCTGTGTCTCGTTCACAAATCACTTCCCAGCTCTCCCATCAAACTCCCCCTTCTCCAGCCCTTTATCTCGTTCACCAATCACTTCCCAGCTCCCCTATCAGACTTCTGTCCTCTCCTATCAGACTCCCCCTTCTCCAGTCCTGTATCTCGTTCACCAATCACTTCCCAGCTCCCCTATCAGACTTCTGTCCTCTCCTATCAGACTCCCCCTTCTCCAGTCCTGTATCTCGTTCACCAATCACTTCCCAGCTGTCCTATCAGACTTCTGTCCTCTCCTATCAGACTCCCCCTTCTCCAGCCCTGTTTCTGTTCACCAATCACTTCCCAGCTGTCCTATCAGACTTCTGTCCTCTCCTATCAGAGTCCCACTTCTCCAGCCCTGTATCTCGTTCACCAGTCACTTCCCAGCTCCCCTATCATACTTCTGTCTTCTCCTATCAGACTCCCCCTTCTCCAGTCCTGTATCTGATTCACCAACTTCCCAGCTCTCCTATCAGTCTTCTGTCCTCTCCTATCAGAGTCCCACTTCTCCAGCCCTGTGTCTCGTTCACCAGTTACTTCCCAGCTCCCCTATCATACTTCTGTCTTCTCCTATCAGACTCCCCCTTCTCCAGTCCTGTATCTCATTCACCAACTTCCCAGCTCTCCTATCAGACTTCTGTCCTCTCCTATCAGACTCCCTCTTCTCCAGTCCTCTATCTCGTTCACCAATCACTTCCCAGCTCTCCTATCAGACCTGTCCTCTCCTAACAGACTCCCCCTTCTCCAGTCCTGTATCTTGTTCACCGGTCACTTCCCAGCTCTCCTATCAGACTTCTGTCCTCTCCTCTCAGACTCCCCCTTCTCCAGCCCTGTATCTCGTTCACCAGTCACTTCCCAGCTCCCCTATCAGACTTCTGTCTTCTCCTATCAGACTCCCCCTTCTCCAGTCCTGTATCTCATTCACCAACTTCCCAGCTCTCCTATCAGACTTCTGTCCTCTCCTATCAGACTCCCCCTTCTCCAGTCCTGTATCTGATTCACCAACTTCCCAGCTCTCCTATCAGTCTTCTGTCCTCTCCTAACAGACTCCCCCCTTCTCCAGTCCTGTGTCTCGTTCACCAGTCACTTCCCAGCTCCCCTATCATACTTCTGTCTTCTCCTATCAGACTCCCCCTTCTCCAGTCCTGTATCTCATTCACCAACTTCCCAGCTCTCCTATCAGACTTCTGTCCTCTCCTATCAGACTCCCCCTTCTCCAGTCCTGTATCTGATTCACCAACTTCCCAGCTCTCCTATCAGTCTTCTGTCCTCTCCTAACAGACTCCCCCCTTCTCCAGTCCTGTATCTCGTTCACCAATCACTTCCCAGCTCTCCTATCAGACTTCTGTCCTCTCCTATCAGACTCCCCCTTCTCCAGCCCTGTATCTCATTCAACAATCACTTCCCAGCTCCCCTACCAGACTTCTGTCCTCTCCTATCAGACTCCCCCTTCTCCAGTCCTCTATCTCGTTCACCAACCAAATTCCCAGCTCTCCTATCAGACTCCCCCTTCTCCAGTCCTCTATCTCGTTCACTAATCACTTCCCAGCTCTCCTATCAGTCCTCTGTCCTCTCCTAACAGACTCCCCCTTCTCCAGTCCTGTATCTCGTTCACCAGTCACTTCCCAGCTCTCCTATCAGACTTCTGTCCTCTCCTATCAGACTCCCCCTTCTCCAGTCCTGTATCTCGTTCACCAATCACTTCCCAGCTCCCCTATCAGACTTCTGTCCTCTCCCATCAGACTCCCCCTTCTCCAGCCCGGTATCTCGTTCACCAATCACTTCCCAGCTCTCCTGTCAGACTTCTGTTCTCTCCTATCAGACTCCCTCTTCTCCAGTCCTGTATCTCGTTCTCCAATCACTTCCCAGCTCCCCTCAGACTTCTGTCCTCTCCTATCAGACTCCCCCTTCTCCAGTCCTGTATCTGATTCACCAACTTCCCAGCTCTCCTATCAGTCTTCTGTCCTCTCCAAACAGACCCCCACTTCTCCAGTCCTGTATCTCGTTCACCAATCACTTCCCAGCTCTCCTATCAGACTCCCACTTCTCCAGCCCTGTATCTCGTTCCCCAATCACTTCCCAGCTCCCCTATCAGATTCCCTCTTCTCTGTATCTCGTTCACCAATCAGTTCCCAGCTCTCCTATCAGACTTCTGTCCTCTCCTATCAGACTCCCCCTTCTCCAGTCCTGTATCTCGTTCACCAATCACTTCCCAGCTCCCCTATCAGACTTCTGTCCTCTCCTATCAGACTCCCCCTTCTCCATCCCTGTATCTGTTCACCAATCACTTCCCAGCTCTCCTATCAGACTTCTGTACTCTCCTATCAGAGTCCCACTTCTCCAGCCCTGTGTCTCATTCACCAGTTACTTCCCAGCTCCCCTATCATACTTCTGTCTTCTCCTATCAGACTCCCCCTTCTCCAGTCCTGTATCTCATTCACCAACTTCCCAGCTCTCCTATCAGACTTCTGTCCTCTCCTATCATACTCACTCTTCTCCAGCCCTGTATCTCGTTCACCAACCCACTTCCCAGCTCTCCTATCAGACTTCTGTCCTCTGCTATCAGACTCCCCCTTCTCTTGTCCTCTATCTCGTTCACCAATCACTTCCCAGCTCTCCTATCAGACTTCTGTCCTCTCCTTAACAGACTCCCCCTTCTCCAGTCCTGTATCTCGTTCACCAGTCACTTCCCAGCTCTCCTATCAGACTCCCCCTTCTCCAGCCCTGTGTCTCGTTCCCCAATCACTTCCCAGCTCCCCTATCAGATTCCCTCTTCTCTGTATCTCGTTCACCAATCAGTTCCCAGCTCTCCTATCAGACTTCTGTCCTCTCCTATCAGACTCCCCCTTCTCCAGTCCTGTATCTCGTTCACCAATCACTTCCCAGCTCCCCTATCAGACTTCTGTCCTCTCCTATCAGACTCCCCCTTCTCCATCCCTGTATCTGTTCACCAATCACTTCCCAGCTCTCCTATCAGACTTCTGTACTCTCCTATCAGAGTCCCACTTCTCCAGCCCTGTGTCTCGTTCACCAGTTACTTCCCAGCTCCCCTATCATACTTCTGTCTTCTCCTATCAGACTCCCCCTTCTCCAGTCCTGTATCTCATTCACCAACTTCCCAGCTCTCCTATCAGACTTCTGTCCTCTCCTATCAGACTCACTCTTCTCCAGCCCTGTATCTCGTTCACCAACCCACTTCCCAGGTCTCCTATCAGACTTCTGTCCTCTGCTATCAGACTCCCCCTTCTCTAGTCCTCTATCTCGTTCACCAATCACTTCCCAGCTCTCCTATCAAACTCCCCCTCCTCCAGCCCTGTATCTCGTTCACCAATCACTTCCCAGCTCCCCTATCAGACTTCTGTCCTCTCCTAACAGACTCCCCCTTCTCCAGTCCTGTATCTCGTTCACCAATCACTTCCCAGCTCCCCTATCAGACTTCTGTCCTCTCCTATCAGACTCCCCCTTCTCCAGTCCTGTATCTCGTTCACCAATCACTTCCCAGCTCCCCTATCAGACTTCTGTCCTCTCCTATCAGACTCCCCCTTCTCCAGTCCTGTATCTCGTTCACCAATCACTTCCCAGCTCTCCTATCAGACTTCTGTCCTCTCCTATCAGACTCCCCCTTCTCCAGCCCTGTATCTGTTCACCAATCACTTCCCAGCTGTCCTATCAGACTTCTGTCCTCTCCTATCAGAGTCCCACTTCTCCAGCCCTGTATCTCGTTCACCAGTCACTTCCCAGCTCCCCTATCATACTTCTGTCTTCTCCTATCAGACTCCCCCTTCTCCAGTCCTGTATCTCATTCACCAACTTCCCAGCTCTCCTATCAGACTTCTGTCCTCTGCTATCAGACTCCCCCTTCTCTAGTCCTCTATCTCGTTCACCAATCACTTCCCAGCTCTCCTATCAGACTTCTGTCCTCTCCTAACAGACTCCCCCTTCTCCAGCCCTGTATCTCGTTCACCAGTCACTTCCCAGCACTCCTATCAGACTCCCCCTTCTCCAGCCCTGTGTCTCGTTCACAAATCACTTCCCAGCTCTCCTATCAAACTCCCCCTTCTCCAGCCCTGTATCTCGTTCACCAATCTCTTCCCAGCTCCCCTATCAGACTTCTGTCCACTCCTATCAGACTCCCCCTTCTCCAGTCCTGTATCTCGTTCACCAATCACTTCCCAGCTCCCCTATCAGACTTCTGTCCTCTCCTATCAGAGTCCCACTTCTCCAGCCCTGTGTCTCGTTCACCAGTCACTTCCCAGCTCCCCTATCAGACTTCTGTCCACTCCTATCAGACTCCCCCTTCTCCAGTCCTGTATCTCATTCACCAACTTCCCAGCTCTCCTATCAGACTTCTGTCCTCTCCTATCAGACTCCCCCTTCTCCAGTCCTGTATCTGATTCACCAACTTCCCAGCTCTCCTATCAGTCTTCTGTCCTCTCCTAACAGACTCCCCCCTTCTCCAGTCCTGTATCTCGTTCACCAATCACTTCCCAGCTCTCCTCAGACTTCTGTCCTCTCCTATCAGACTCCCCCTTCTCCAGTCCTGTATCTCATTCACCAATCGCTTCCCAGCTCTCCTATCAGACTTCTGTCCTCTCCTATCAGACTCCCCCTTATCCAGCCCTATAGCTCGTTCACAAATCACTTCCCAGCTGTCCTATCGGACTTCTGTCCTCTCCTATCAGACTCCCCCTTCTCCAGCCCTGTATCTCGTTCTCCAATCACGTCCCAGCTCTCCTATCAGACTTCTGTCCTCTCCTATCAGACTCCCCCTTCTCCAGCCCTGTATCTCGTTCACCAACTTCCCAGCTCTCCTATCAGACTTCTGTCCTCTCCTATCAGACTTCCCCTTCTCCAGTCCTGTATCTCGTTCACCAATCACTTCCCAGCTCTCCTATCAGACTTCTGTCCTCTCCTATCAGACTTCCCCTTCTCCAGCCCTGTATCTCGTTCACCAGTCACTTCCCAGCACTCCTATCAGACTCCCCCTTCTCCAGCCCTGTGTCTCGTTCACAAATCACTTCCCAGCTCTCCTATCAAACTCCCCCTCCTCCAGCCCTGTATCTCGTTCACCAATCACTTCCCAGCTCCCCTATCAGACTTCTGTCCTCTCCTAACAGACTCCCCCTTCTCCAGTCCTGTATCTCGTTCACCAGTCACTTCCCAGCTCTCCTATCAGACTCCCCCTTCTCCAGCCCTGTGTCTCGTTCACAAATCACTTCCCAGCTCTCCCATCAAACTCCCCCTTCTCCAGCCCTGTATCTCGTTCACCAATCACTTCCCAGCTCCCCTATCAGACTTCTGTCCTCTCCTATCAGACTCCCCCTTCTCCAGTCCTGTATCTCGTTCACCAATCACTTCCCAGCTCCCCTATCAGACTTCTGTCCTCTCCTATCAGACTCCCCCTTCTCCAGTCCTGTGTCTCGTTCACCAATCACTTCCCAGCTGTCCTATCAGACTTCTGTCTACTCCTATCAGACTCCCCCTTCTCCAGCCCTGTTTCTGTTCACCAATCACTTCCCAGCTGTCCTATCAGACTTCTGTCCTCTCCTATCAGAGTCCCACTTCTCCAGCCCTGTATCTCGTTCACCAGTCACTTCCCAGCTCCCCTATCATACTTCTGTCTTCTCCTATCAGACTCCCCCTTCTCCAGTCCTGTATCTCATTCACCAACTTCCCAGCTCTCCTATCAGACTTCTGTCCTCTCCTATCAGACTCCCTCTTCTCCAGCCCTGTATCTCGTTCACCAACCCACTTCCCAGCTCTCCTATCAGACTTCTGTCCTCTCCTATCAGACTCCCCCTTCTCCAGCCCTGTATCTCATTCAACAATCACTTCCCAGCTCCCCTACCAGACTTCTGTCCTCTCCTATCAGACTCCCTCTTCTCCAGTCCTCTATCTCGTTCACCAATCACTTCCCAGCTCTCCTATCAGACTTCTGTCTTCTCCTATCAGACTCCCCCTTCTCCAGTCCTGTATCTCGTTCACCAATCACTTCCCAGCTCTCCTATCAGACTTCTGTCCTCTCCTAACAGACTCCCCCTTCTCCAGTCCTGTATCTTGTTCACCGGTCACTTCCCAGCTCTCCTATCAGACTTCTGTCCTCTCCTCTCAGACTCCCCCTTCTCCAGCCCTGTATCTCGTTCACCAGTCACTTCCCAGCTCCCCTATCAGACTTCTGTCTTCTCCTATCAGACTCCCCCTTCTCCAGTCCTCTATCTCGTTCACTAATCACTTCCCAGCTCTCCTATCAGTCTTCTGTCCTCTCCTAACAGACTCCCCCTTCTCCAGTCCTGTATCTCGTTCACCAGTCACTTCCCAGCTCTCCTATCAGACTTCTGTCCTCTCCTATCAGACTCCCCCTTCTCCAGTCCTGTATCTCGTTCACCAATCACTTCCCAGCTCCCCTATCAGACTTCTGTCCTCTCCCATCAGACTCCCCCTTCTCCAGCCCGGTATCTCGTTCACCAATCACTTCCCAGCTCTCCTGTCAGCCTTCTGTTCTCTCCTATCAGACTCCCTCTTCTCCAGTCCTGTATCTCGTTCTCCAATCACTTCCCAGCTCCCCTCAGACTTCTGTCCTCTCCTATCAGACTCCCCCTTCTCCAGTCCTGTATCTCGTTCTCCAATCACTTCCCAGCTCTCCTATCAGACTTCCCCTTCTCCAGCCCTGTATCTCGTTCACCAATCACTTCCCAGCTCTCCTATCAGGCTCCCCCTTCTCCAGCCCTGTATCTCAATCACCAATCACTTCCCAGCTCTCCTATCAGACTTCTGTCCTCTCCTATCAGACTCCCCCTTCTCCAGTCCTGTATCTCGTTCACCAATCACTTCCCAGCTCTCCTATCAGACTCCCCCTTCTCCAGTCCTGTATCTCGTTCACCAATCACTTCCCAGCTCTCCTATCAGGCTCCCCCTTCTCCAGCCCTGTATCTCAATCACCAATCACTTCCCAGCTCTCCTATCAGACTTCTGTCCTCTCCTATCAGACTCCCCCTTCTCCAGCCCTGTATCTCGTTCACCAACCAACCTCCCAGCTCAGTACTTCATCCCTCCCACTCCTGGTTTCCCGTCACCTTGTGTGTGTGAGTCTCTCTCCTCTCCCCCCGCCCACCTTTTAAATTGACTGCTCAACTCCTTTTCCCGTCACGCCGAAGAGTTTTGCCCCGAAGCGTCTTTTCCTTGGACTCATTTTGCGTTACCTTGGCTTCAAGTTCCCAATGAGTTCCTTGTCCTTATCGACCAGGACTGCCAGGTCATTGCCTGAACACGCCCGCGGGTGACCAACACCGCTCCCATACGCCTCCTCGTCACCATCCGGGATTCTGCCAACATTGGCTGTGTTGGATCATCTGCCAGTTGATCGGTGGCGTAGAGAGGGTAGGGCAGTGGTCTAAACTCAAATTACCGGGCTTGTTGGGAGAAATCCATGTCCATGCCCGCATGCTTGTGAGTCATTTCTTCCTCCCTCCTTTTTCCATTCCTCATTCGGGCTTCCCCCTCACCCCTTCTCTCCTCCTCCCTGCCCATCCTCCTATCAGATTCCTCCTTCTTCAGCTCTTTACCCGATCCGCCTGTCACCATAAGAGATTAAAAAGCTGGCCATTCGGCCCACCGAGCCTGCTCCGCCATTCAATCATGGATTCGTCCCGTTCTCCCAGTCAACCCCACTCCCCATACCCTCTGTTGCCCTGACTAAACAAGAACTTATCTATCTCCGCCTTAAATACACCCAATGACTTGGCCTCCACAGCTGCTCGTGGTAACAAATTCCACAGATTTACCACCCTCTGACTGATTTCTCTGCAGCTGTTCGAAATGAGCTTCTTTCAATCCTTAAGTCAAGCCCTGCTGTCCTAGACTCCCCTACCATGGGGAATAACTTTGACATATCTAAACTGTTCAGGCCTTTGAACATTCACAATGTTTCTGAGACCCCCCCCCATTCTCCTGAACTCCAGGGAATACAGCCCAAGAGCTGACAGATGTTCCTGATACAGTGACCCTCTCATTCCTGGAATCATTCTCGTGAATCTTCCCTGAACCCTCTCCAATGTCAGTATATCCTTTCTAAAATAAGGAGCCCAACACTGCACACAATACTCCCAAGTGTGGTCTCTCGAGTGTGTTACAGACCCTCAACGTCACCATATAACAACCACAGCACAGAAACAGGCCATCTCGGCCCTCCTAGTCCGTGCCGAACTCTTAATCTCACCTAGTCCCACCTACCCGCACTCAGCCCATAACCCTCCATTCCTTTCCTGTCCATATACCTATCCAATTTTACCTTAAATGACACAACTGAACTGGCCTCTACTACTTCTACAGGAAGCTCATTCCACACAGCTATCACTCTCTGAGTAAAGAAATACCCCCTCGTGTTTCCCTTAAACTTCTGCCCCCTAACTCTCAAATCATGTCCTCTCGTTTGAATCTCCCCTACTCTCAATGGAAACAGCCTATTCACGTCAACTCTGTCTATCACATCCCTGCTCTTGGATTCTTTTCCTCCAGAAATGAATGCCAACATTGCATCCGACTCAACCTTCAGGGTATCCCGAACGAGGACTCCCAAGTCCCATTGCATCTCAGAACTTTGAATTCTCTCCCCATTTAATTCACAGTCTGCCCATTTATTTCTTCTACCGAAGTGCATGACCCTACACTTTCCAACTTTGTATTTCATTTGCCACTTCTTTGCCCGTTCCCCTAAACTATCCAAGTCTCTCTGTTTCCTCAGCACTACCCGCTCCTCCACCTACCTTTGTATCATCGGCAAATTTGGCCACAGGTGCATTAATCCCGCAGTCCCAATCACTGGCATCACCTCTCAGCTTCTTACTTCATTCCCCCCCCCCCTTTTCCACCCACTTGCCAGTCTCCCACCGACATGTCGGCTGTTTGTTCCACTCCACGGATGCTGCCCGGCCTGGCGAGTATTCTCCGCGCATTGCATCTGCAGAGTCTTCCCTGTGTGTGTCTGATGTCAGGGCGAGCGAGCATCATGACAACAAAGTTCCTAGAAACCAGAGGAATTGCGATGGACATTTTAACAAAACAAACTGGTTTATTACTTCCACAGGTCGAAAGCCGCACAGTGCCTCACTCGGAACCTGTGGGTGGACCGCTGCCTCTCGTCTCGTCGCTGGGAAGGGCGAGAGTTTTCCATTTCAGTTGTCTCCGATATATATATATATATATATATATACTTTTAAAAATTTGCATAGCGTCCAGCAATCCCGGAGACGTGACGACGGAGGGGACACACTCCCGCCAACGATGCTCTGAACTGGGACCCCACCCCTTTCTGCCCTCACCCTCCGCCCCTCCCCCTCAGACACCCAGGAACCTCGCTGCCACCCCACACACCCTCCCCAGCCGACACCTGGCGCCCGTCCGCCCGGGCTGGAGGCCATCTTGTTAAGGTCAGCCACCACGTCGAGCGGACAAGGGAAGCAGCTCCTCCAGGGAGAGGGAATGGGACGGGACGGGGGGGGGGAACCCCAACACAATGGTCTCTGTTTACCACCACCCACCAACCACCCCCCCCCCCCATCACCACCACTGAGCAGGCGACGCTCCCAGTCCGGTGGCCATCTTGATGAGGGCAGACGTCACATCAGTCTTTCTGGGAGAGGTCAGGAGGTGGGTGCGCGCGGTCAGAGCACCCCCCCAAACGACGGCCTCTTCACTGTCCGATGGAGCCCTGCTGCATCTTGCGCATCAGCTCCTCGTCCTGCACGGAGAGCTCTGTCAGCTTGCGGCCCAGTCGCTCGTGGACGTCCAGGTACTTGGCCACGCAGCGGTCCAGGCAGACGGACTCACCCTTCGACAGCTCGGGCTCCTTGTAGTGGGGGGGCACGCACTTGCGGTGGCAGGCCTGCGTCATCCTGGGGGGAAGAGAGAGAAGAGGTTCCCACAGCTCAGTCCTGGCTCGCCAAATCGGAGCAGAATATCTCCCCGTCCCCAGGGCCTCGCTCTGTCTCCACAGATGCCCATCCGCACTCCCAATAGACCCCACCCCTTCCCGTTCACCCCCACCGTCCACACTCCCAATAGACCCCACCCCTTCCCGTTCACCCCCACCGTCCCCACTCCCAATAGACCCCACCCCTTCCCGTTCACCCCCACCGTCCGCTCTCCCAATAGACCCCACCCCTTCCCGTTCACCCCCACCGTCCGCTCTCCCAATAGACCCCACCCCTTCCCGTTCACCCCCACCGTCCGCACTCCCAATAGACCCCACCCCTTCCCATTCACTCCCAACAATTAAATCAGTAATCAAATGTCCGAGTTACAAGGAGAGGGGGGACAGGGGCCGTGGGAACGTTCTGTCCAGAGCGAAGGAGGCCAAGGGGGAGCGAGGTGAGGTTTACCAGAGGTGTGGATAAAATGGACGGCCACCGCCCCCGCCCCCCCCCCCCCCCCACAGCAGGTTGGAGAGTTTAAACACTGAGGTCAAAGGGTTCAAGGCGAGAGGCCACAGGCTCGAGGTGAGAGGTCACTCCAGGCTTGGTGGCCACAACCAGGTCCCTGCCTTCCCGAACCATCTTTGCCCTGTATCCCGAGTCCCGGAATCCAACTTTCTCCCGGGTTGTGTGCTAGCTAGCTCACCAAAAGTTATCCTCACAATCTCTGAGAGACCGAGGTCTGCACGTGAGGATTTTCTGACATCGGTATCTTTCCTTCCAAACTTATCCCTCCGAGCCTTTCACCAGGTTCTCTCGCTATATTCGTTGTCCGTTTCTCTCCTCTGTCTTATTCCGTCCTGACCTCCCTCAAAAACGGCCCCCCCCTCTCTCGGGAACGTTCCTGCGCTCCCTCTCGAAAAGAATACTTTGGCTGTTGGCTAATTCAACAAGCCCAACTTATTCAACTGAATTCTTATTTGAACCAGCAAAAGTGAAATACTGCAAAGGAACAATTCTTGCATTTTGAGAAAATCTGCATGAATTAAAATGCCCAACGGAACAATTGTATTAGTAAATTAAGCATGGTCTTAAACCAGGGTATCAAATTTAGACCATAGAGATCGACAGTACATCACAGGCCCTTCCGCCCACAATGTTGTGCTGACCCTGTAACCTACTCTAGAAGCTGCCTAGAATTCCCCAACTCCCAGACCTCTATTTTTTCTAAGCTCCATGTACCTATCCAGGAGTCTATTAAAAGCCCCTATCGTATCCACCTCCACCACCGTCACCGGCAGCCCGTTCCACACACTCACCACTCTCTGAGTGAAAAACTTACCCCTGACATCTCCCTGTATCTACTGCCCAGCACCATAAACCTGTGCCCCCTCGTGTTAGCCATTTCAGCCCTGGGGAAAAAGCCTCTGACTATCCACACCATCATTGCATCTCATTATCTTGTATACCTCTATCAGGTCACCTCTCATCCTCCGTCACTCCGAGGAGAAAAGGCCGAGTTCACTCAACCTGTTTTCATAAGGCACGCTCCCCAATCCAGACAACATCCTTGTAAATCTCCTCTGCACCCTTTCTATAGATTCCACATCCTTCCTGTAGTGAGGCGACCAGAACTGAGCACAGTACTCCAAGTGGGGTCTGACGAAAGTCTTTTTAGCTGAAATAAATTATTTCTATTTTTGCACTGTTCCTAATTTAACTATTTAGTGACGTTGACGTATATCTACTTCAATTTATATATTTAGTTATTTCTATATTATCGAGCATTTCACTGTCCTGTGGCTGCTCAGTTAACAAATTTCATGACATATGCTGGTGATCATAAGCCTGATCTTTGTATTTTAAAAATGTTTTATAAAGCAACAATACATGCTCAGTCACCACGTAGAGTACCGTGCAAAAGGCACGATAGGCGGATGGACAGGGTGCCGACAGGGCATTATCACGTGGCGCGGACGGCCAGTCTGTTAAATCTGGCAGGAGCAAAGGATGTTGGGAATGGCGAGGGTGGAGTGCGGGACGGGGGCAGGGATGAAGTAACGGGGTGGGGGGGGGGGTGTAAAGGGGGTAGTGACGTGGGTGCAGACGCGCCCAGCCCCGAGACACCAGGCCCAGGTCGCTCGATTCCAAACAATCGGCTTACTGATCAACACAGAGTGTCTCTGCGGGGCTTCCCGCTGCCCCCCTCCCCCCGACCGTGGTCCACAAGATACAGGAGTAGAGTCGATTATACTGCCACCTCATCGTGACTATCCCATTTCCCTCTCAGCCCCCTGTTACGGATGTGCCACAGCTCTGAGGGGCCGAAGGGTGCGGGGTAGCCCCCCTCCTTTGTAAGGATCGCAAGATCACTATTAAGTCAGTTCAGGAGACCCAGGAAATGAGAGAAAGACATGCAGAATCCACAAAGAGTTTGGAATGTGTCCTGGCCTCCGAAAGGCAGAATCTTTGATACCAGCTATTGTCTCTTGGAGATGGGATTGTGTATTGAATCCTGTGCGATGCATCGAAGCCCCCAGGCAATGAACCGAGGGGGAGGTTGGTGAAGGGATTGCATCATCCCAACCTGATTGACATCTGCGACCCTGTGAGTCAGGATAAAAGAGGGTCTGTGGGAACAGCCCCTCAGACGCACCAGAAGAAACGCCAGCGATCCCGTAATAGCGGAAGCCGGTGGGGAGGCTACGTGCGTCCGTTTCCATTTGCCCCGGAACCGGTGGCCTTTACCACGGAAGAACGGTTTTTAGCTAACAACGGGGAAACCAACTCCCAACGACTCTCGAAGGATTGACGTCATGAAAGGACTGGGGCAAGTTTTAGCCCGTCTTTCTCTCCAACCAAAACGCTGCAGCCTGAATGAACTAAAGTGACTTTTATATTTCCATTGGACAATACATTATCCCCTAGACAACGATAGAGCTATTTCTTATTGAGTATTATTATCCTGCGCTTTTAGATTTAGTATTGAAGACGTATATTATCAGTATGCTTGCCTTGATATTATTTTTGTGTATTTTTATCAATAAATACTGGTAAAAATAGTACCATCAGACTTCCAACGGACCTCTCTATCTTTGCTGGTAAATGACTCAGTTACGGGGTTCATAACAGCCCCAAAATCCCGCCCTCTCCCCCTACCCCTTCAAGTCCTGTCCAATCAAGAACCTATCATCCCCTGCCTTAAATATACGTAAAGACTTGCCCCTCCCCCCCCACAGCTGCCCGTGGTAACGAATTCCACAGATATCCCACCCCCTCCGGCTAAATAAATCCCTCCTCACCTCCGCTCTGAAAGGACGCCCCCTCTATTCTGAGGCCTCACCTGTGCCTCAGGTTGCTGAAACGTCCCCAAACTATCTCGTTTTTACCACTGCCCGCACAGGGCGTTCAATGCACCTACCCCTCCGGGCAAAGAACTTGCCCCGTTATTACTTCCTTCCGATCATCGTGCCCCCCCCCCCCCCCCCCGTAACAGCTACGGATGGCAAGTGACCGGGAACACGTACAAAGCGCGGGAAGCCAGCACGCGGCCGAGAAGGTCATCCGGAGTCTCCCTTCCCGCCATCACGGACATTTACACCACACACTGCATCCGCAAAGCAAACAGCATTATGAAGGACCCCACGCACCCCTCATACAAACTCTTCTCCCTCCTGCCGTCTGGGAAAAGGCTCCGAAGCATTCGGGCTCTCATGACCAGACTATGTAACAGTTTCTTCCCCCAAGCTATCAGACTCCTCAATCCCCAGAGCATGGACTGACATCTACATCATTCATTATTATATTGAAATTTGTCCTCTACTGTGCCTATTGTCTTGTTTATTAATTACTGCACTGTTTTGTGCACTTCATGTAGTACTGTGCAGGTCTGTAGTCTAGTGTAGTTTTTATGCTGTTTTACATAGTCAGTGTAGCCTTGTGCTGTCCAACACAGTCTAGTGTAGTTTTTATGTTGTTTTACGTAGTCAGTGTAGCCTTGTGCTGTCCAACACAGTCTAGTGTAGTTTTTATGTTGTTTTACGTAGTCAGTGTAGCCTTGTGCTGTCCAACACAGTCTAGTGTAGTTTTTATGTTGGTTTACGTAGTCAGTGTGGCCTTGTGCTGTCTCACACAGTCTAGTGTAGTTTTTATGTTGTTTTACGTAGTCAGTGTAGCCTTGTGCTGTCTCACACAGTCTAGTGTAGTTTTTATGTTGTTTTACGTAGTCAGTGTAGCCTTGTGCTGTCTCCCACAGTCTAGTGTAGTTTTTATGTAGTTTTACGTAGTCAGTGAAGCCTTGTGCTGTCTCACACAGTCTAGTGCAGTTTTTATGCTGTTTTACGTAGACAGTGTAGCCTTGTGCTGTCTCACACAGTCTAGTGTGGTTTTTGTTGTTTTACGTAGTCACTGTAGCCTTGTGCTGTCTCACACAGTCTAGTGCAGTTTTTATGCTGTTTTACGTAGACAGTGTAGCCTTGTGCTGTCTCATACAGTCTAGTGTGGTTTTTATGTTGTTTTACGTAGTCAGTGTAGCCTTGTGCTGTCTCACACAGTCTAGTGTAGTTTTTATGTTGTTTTACGTAGTCAGTGTAGCCTTGTGCTGTCTCACACAGTCTAGTGTAGTTTTTATGTCGCTTTACGTAGTCAGTGTATCCTTGAGCTGTCTCACACAGTCGAGTGTAGTTTTTATGTGGTTTTACGTAGTCAGTGTAGCCTTGTGCTGTCTCACACAGCCGAGTGTAGTTTTTATGTTGTTTTACGTAGTCAGTGTAGCCTTGTGCTGTCTCACACTGTCTAGTGTAGTTTTTATGTTGTTTTACGTAGTCAGTGTAGCCTTGTGCTGTCTCACACAGTCTAGTGTAGTTTTTATGTTGTTTTACGTAGTCAGTGTAGCCTTGTGCTGTCTCACACTGTCTAGTGTAGTTTTTGTGTTGTTTTACGTAGTCAGTGTAGCCTTGTGCTGTCTCACACAGTCTAGTGTAGTTTTTAATGTTGTTTTATGTAGTCAGTGTCGCCTTGTGCTGTCTCACACAGTCTAGTGTAGTTTTTATGTTGTTTTACGTAGTCAGTGTAGCCTTGTGCTGTCTCACACTGTCTAGTGTAGTTTTTGTGTTGTTTTACGTAGTCAATGTAGCCTTGTGCTGTCTCACACAGTCTAGTGTAGTTTTTAATGTTGTTTTATGTAGTCAGTGTCGCCTTGTGCTGTCTCACACAGTCTAGTGTAGTTTTTATGTTGTTTTACGTAGTCAGTGTAGCCTTGTGCTGTCTCACACAGTCCAGTGTAGTTTTTATGTTGTTTTACGTAGTCAATGCTGCCTTGTGCTGTCTCTCATAGTCTAGTGTAGTTTTTATGTGGTTTTACGTAGTCAGTGTAGCCTTGTGCTGTCTCACACAGTCTGGTGTAGTTCTGTCCGGGAACAGCAGCGGAGAATCCCTCTCCGAATGAGCACGACGGTATTTCCGAATCCCCACCCGGGACTGCCAGGGCCGGCAGAGGCGAGAGCCCAGAGGGAGCCCCGAACGCCGCCGCGCACTGCCTTAACGTCTGCAGAGGTCCGAAGACCAATCAGACACTGGGGCAAGGCCAGCTCCCTGCTCAGCAGGTTCGCAAAGGGGCGAGGGAGAGCCGGGTGCTGGCGTCCCGGACGCGGGGAGACACGGACTCCGCCTGCCGTCTCCCTCCGTAGCCTGTTCGCTCGCTCACTACGCCCTTCGCGATTGTTCCACAGAAGTGGTTTGCTGTGGCCTTCCCCTGGGCCGTGTCTTTACAAAGACGGGTGACCTCCCCCCGCCCGGCCACTATCGTCGCTCAGCAGAGATTGTCTGCCTGGCGCCTGTGGTCGCATAACCAGCTCTCGGGATCTGCCCCGGCGGCTCCGCGTGACCCTGGTCGCGGGGGCCGAGGATTTGCTTCACCTCGCTCGAGGGGAGGGGCGCCTCGCGCGTCTCCATCCCACTGTCCCACCCCTCCACCGTGACACCGAAATTCAGATCGGCCACCGGCTCGGCGGGAGAAGCCAGGGAGGGGCCGCCTCTCCGACCGGAGGCCTGTGACCGGCGGAGAGCCGCGGGGCTCGGAGACGGGCCCGCTGCGGTCTGTCGTCGCGGTCGACCGTCAACGCGGTGAACCGGGTCAGAGAATTTGCGGGAGACGCCGAGACCGGGGGGGGGGGGGGGGGGGGGGGGGGAGCGGCGCACAGCGGGGAAGGCGATCCAGGCTCGCGGAGGGATCTGGACCAGCGGGGGGGGGAAATGGGCTGGAGAAAACAAAATGGCAGCCGGGATTCGATGCAGGCAAGTGAGAAGAGCTGCACTTTGGTAGAACCAAGCAGGGTCGTTCTTGCACAGCGATCGGCAGGGCACCGAGGAGTGCAGAAGAACAAAGGGATCTGGGAGTACAGGTCCCTAATTCCTCGAAAGTGGCGTCGCAGGCAGACAGGGCCGTAAAGAGAGCTCCACACACAAAGTGCCGGTGGGACGCAGCAGGCCGGGCAGCATCCACAGGGAGAGGCGCTGTCGACGTTTCGGGCCGAGACCCTCCGTCAGGAATGACGGAAAGGAGAGAAAGCCACTGGCCCATCTGCCTTCACAAACCGGAAGGTGCAGGAGACGCGATATTGCGTCGAAACTGTCCGAGACGGCGGTGTGGACGGATTCGGAGTAGCGTGCGTGGGTTTCGTCCTCCCACCCCCGGGGAAGGTTGAAGGAGTGCGGAGGAAACTTACAAGGACGTTGGCCGCTCTGGGGGGGGGTAGACGAGTTACAAGGAAAGATCGACGAGGCAGGTACTGTATTCTCCGGCGCGTAGGAAAATGGGGGGGGATCTTTGCTATCGATCCGCAGCTCCCTGAAAGTGGCGTCACGGTCAGATCGGGTCATAAAAGAAAGCACACAGGCCTTCACAGATCAGAAGTACCGAGTACAGGAGATGAGACGTTGTGTTGGGGTCGTAGAGGACGTCGGTGAGGCCCGATTCTCAGCACTGCCGGCAGTGTTTGCTCGCCCACCTCCAGGGAAGATGTAAGTAGGATTGAAAGAGCGCAGGGAAAAATTTACAAGCACCTTTCCGGGCCTCGAGGACTAGAGTCACTTGGATCTGTCAGGGCTTTATTCCCTGGAGCGTAGGAGAATGGGGGGGGGGGGGGGGGGAGATTTGCTAGACGGATGCAGAGGGGGCAAACGCAAGCAGGGTTTTCCCCACTCAGGTCGGGCGAGACTGGAACCGGAGGTCGTGGGTTAAGGGTGAGAGGTGAAAGGTTGAAGGGGAACAGGAGGGGAAATTCTTGGCTCAGGAGGTGGTGAGAGTGCGGGGGGGTGGAAGCGAGCTGCCAATTGAGACGGTGGGCACAAACTCGATCCCAACGTTGAAGGGAAGTTTTCGGAGGGGCGCCCGGATGGGAGGGCTGTGGTCACGGTGCAGCTCGACGGGGGTCAGCGGTCTAAAATGGCTGGGCGTGGCCGAGATGGGCCACGGGGCCTGATCCCATTGAGCGACTGTATCTGTGCGCCTTTCTTTCTGTTTGTAACACCAGGCAGACATCCTTTTCTCAAGCAGAGTGGGTCGGGAGCCATTAACGCAGCTCCGGGGCGTCTGCCAGGCTCCCTGCCCGCCCTCCACGCGGAACGCGTGGGCTTCTGCCAGGCGCTCCGATTCCCTCCCGCGCTCCAAAGGAGTAGCCGGCAGGTTAACTGGCCCTCCTTTACCCCCTGTATACCCACGGCTCCAATCTGCGAATCAAATTTGCCACCAATGCTACACTGACTGGCCTAATCTCAAACAATAACGAGGTGCCCTACAGGGGAGGAAGTCATCACCCTGACACAGAGCTGTCAAGAAAACAGCCTCTCCCACAATGTCTCAAGAACAAAGGAGCTGGTTGTGGATTACAGGAGGAATGGAGACGGGCTGACCCCTATTGATATCAATGGACCTGGGGTTCAGAGGGTGAACAGCTTTAATTTCCTCGACATAAACATCACCGAGGATCTCACGTGGTCTGTACACACCGGCTGGGGGGTGAAAAAGGCACAACAGCCCCTCTTTCACCTCAGACGGTTGAGGAAGTTTGGTATGGGCACCCAAATCCTGAGGACTTCCTACAGGGGCACAATTGAGAGCATCCTGACTGGCTGCATCACTGCCCGGTACGGGAACTGTACTTCCCTCAATCGCAGGACTCTGCAGAGAGTGGTGCGGACAGCCCGGCGTATCTGTAGATGTGAACTTCCCACTACTCGGGACATTTACAGTGACGGGGTGTAAAAAGGGCCCGAGGGATCATTGGGGACCCGAGTCACCCCAACCACAAACTGTTCCAGCTGCCACCATCCGGGAAACGGTACCGCAGCATAAAAGCCAGGACCAACAGGCTCCGGGACAGCTTCTTCCACCAGGCCGTCAGACTGATTAATTCACACTGACACAACTGTATTTCTATGTTATATAGACCGTCCTGTTGTACATAGTATTATAAATTACTATAATTTGCACTTTTAGACAGAGACGTGAAGATTTTTACTGCTCACGTATACGAAGGATGTAAGTTCAAAGTCAATGCAACTCAATAAACCGTCCGTAATGAGGTTAGGGTTAAAACAGGGCTGTCAGGGGTGGGGGCCGCTGGAGGAGTTAAACAAACACCCCGGGAAATCTTTCCTACATTTGAAAGGCGCCCAGACACGGCCACGGATGGGAAAGGTTGCGAGCTGAGGCTCCCAAACACCACCTTGTTTTTGAACGCCTTGACCCAATACCATTAAGCAAAGGGGTACATGGACCCCAGCTTTTGAGGGCTAGACGCAGGCCATGGTTGGTCATGACATGGAAAACTTTGACGACCATCTGGAGATCTGCAGTGGAGACTGACTGGCCCAGCATATCACGGCCTCAGGACCCACACCACCAGGTTCAGGGACAGTTATTACCCCTCAACCATCAGGAAGGAGGTACAGGAGCCTCAGGACTCACACCACCAGTTTCAGGGACAGTCATTACCCCTCGACCATCAGGAAGGAGGTACAGGAGCCTCAGGACTCACACCACCAGGTTCAGGGACAGTTATTACCCCTCAACCATCAGGAAGGAGGTACAGGAGCCTCGGGACCCACACCACCAGGTTCAGGGACAGTTATTCCCCCTCAACCAACAGGAAGGAGGTACAGGAGCCTCAGGACACACCACCAGGTTCACTGTCAGTTAATAACCCTCAACCATCAAGGAGGTGGTACAGGAGCCTCAGGACCCACACCACCAGGTTCAGGGACAGTTATTACCCCTCAACCATCAGGAAGGAGGTACAGGAGTCTCAGGACCCACACCACCAGGTTCAGGGACAGTTATTACCCCTCAACCATCAGGAAGGAGGTACAGGAGCCTCAGGACCCACACCACCAGGTTCAGGGACAGTTATTACCCCTCAACCATCAGGAAGGAGGTACAGGAGCCTCAGGACCCACACCACCAGGTTCAGGAAGAGTTATTACCCCTCAACCATCAGGAAGGAGGTACAGGAGCCTCAGGACCCACACCACCAGGTTCAGGAACAGTTATTACCCCTCAACCATCAGGAAGGAGGTACAGGAGCCTCAGGACCCACACCACCAGGTTCAGGAAGAGTTATTACCCCTCAACCATCAGGAAGGAGGTACAGGAGCCTCGGGACCCACACCACCAGGATCAGGGACAGTTATTACCCCTCAAACATCAGGAAGGAGGTACAGGAGCCTCAGGACCCACACCACCAGGTTCAGGAACAGTTATTACCCCTCAACCATCAGGAAGGAGGTACAGGAGCCTCAGGACCCACACCACCAGGTTCAGGGACAGTCATTACCCCTCAACCATCAGGAAGGAGGGACAGGAGCCTCAGGACCCACACCACCAGGTTCAGGGACAGTCATTACCCCTCAACCATCAGGAAGGAGGTACAGGAGCCTCGGGACCCACACCACCAGGATCAGGGACAGTTATTACCCCTCAAACATCAGGAAGGAGGTACAGGAGCCTCAGGACCCACACCACCAGGTTCAGGAACAGTTATTACCCCTCAACCATCAGGAAGGAGGTACAGGAGCCTCAGGACCCACACCACCAGGTTCAGGGACAGTCATTACCCCTCAACCATCAGGAAGGAGGGACAGGAGCCTCAGGACCCACACCACCAGGTTCAGGGACAGTCATTACCCCTCAACCATCAGGAAGGAGGTACAGGAGCCTCGGGACCCACACCACCAGGATCAGGGACAGTTATTACCCCTCAGATATAAAGCTCTTGAACCAAAGGACATAACTTCACTCGTCCCCATCACTGAAATGTTTTCACGACTGATGGACTCATCATTTCACGTTCTTGATATTGGAATGTTATGGTGAGGTTGTATAAGGCATCGGTAAAGCTGAATCTGGAGTATTGTGTGCAGTTTTGGTCACCGAATTACTGGAAGGGTCTATCCCCTCGGGTATGGGCACACGGCTGGCTGAGGGCGGAGAGGTAGGGTGGTTGGGACGGGGTTGCTCGGCAAGCCAGGACACTCGAGTAAAGATGCTGTGTTTGCCCGGCTGTAGGGAAGACGTTACGGAGCTGGAGAGAGGGCAGGGGGAGGTTTACGGGGATGCCGCTGGGACGCGGGGGGCCGAGTTACGGTATCGGTCGTGAAATGTGATCACCTGACAGCAGGGGTACAATTAAGTCAAGTCACTTTTTAATCGTCATTTCGAGCATAACTGCTGGTACAGCACACAGTAAAAAAAAACGAGACGACGTTTTTCAGGACCATGGTGCTACATGAAACAGTACAAAAACTACACTGAACTACGCAAAAACAACACAATAAAAAGCTACATTAGACTACAGACCTACCCCGGACTGCATAAAGTGCACAAAACAGTGCAGGCATTACGATAAATAATAAACAGGACAACAGGGCAGTAAGGTGTCAGCCCAGGCTCTGGATATCAAGAAACCCTGACACAGGGTAAACATGGAGTTCAGGCTCCTGTACCTCCTCCCTGATGGCGGAGGGGAAGAGGCTGTTCCTGAATCGCTGAGTGTGTGCCTTCAGGCTCCTGTACCTCCTCCCTGATGGCGGAGGGGAAGAGGCTGTTCCTGAATCGCTGAGAGTGTGCCTTCAGGCTCCTGTACCTCCTCCCTGATGGCGGAGGGGAAGAGGCTGTTCCTGAATCTCTGAGTGTGTGCCTTCAGGCTCCTGTACCTCCTCCCTGATGGCGGAGGGGAAGAGGCTGTTCCTGAATCGCTGAGTGTGTGCCTTCAGGCTCCTGTACCTCCTACCTGATGGCGGAGGGGAAGAGGCTGTTCCTGAATCGCTGAGTGTGTGCCTTCAGGCTCCTGTACCTCCTCCCTGATGGCGGAGGGGAAGAGGCTGTTCCTGAATCGCTGAGTGTGTGCCTTCAGGCTCCTGTACCTCCTCCCTGATGGCGGAGGGGAAGAGGCTGTTCCTGAATCGCTGAGTGTGTGCCTTCAGGCTCCTGTACCTCCTCCCTGATGGCGGAGGGGAAGAGGCTGTTCCTGAATCGCTGAGTGTGTGCCTTCAGGCTCCTGTACCTCCTCCCTGATGGCGGAGGGGAAGAGGCTGTTCCTGAATCGCTGAGTGTGTGCCTTCAGGCTCCTGTACCTCCTTCCCGACGGTGACAGTGAGAAGGGGGCATGTCCTGGGGGGTGGGGGTCCTTAGTGACGGACACTGCCTTCCTGAGGCTCCCTGACGATGTCTCGGATACGGCGGAGGCTGGTGCCCGTGCTGGAGCCGACTAATTTTACAACTCTCTGCAGCTTATTTCTATTCCCCCACCCCCCTCCAATACCAGACGGTGATGCAGCCTGTCAGAATGCTCTCCACGGTACAACTGTAGAAGTTTTCAAGTATTTTAGTGGACAAACCAAATCTCCTCAAACTCCCGAATGAAATATAGCCGCTGTCTTGCCTTCTTTATAGCTGCATCACTATACAGTCGAGTGAACGTGCAGACTTTTAAGGGTTGATGAGAACCAGGGACGCAGGTTTAAGGTGAGAGGAGAGAGATGCAACGGGGACGTTGGCATGGTCGAGTTCGGGCCTACCGAGTTCTGGACAGACGCCAGCGAGCTGGATTCAGGCGATAAATCCCCGCTTGCGTCTGGGCCTGGGGACGGGCAAGCGCAACAGGCCCTTTCAGCCCGCCTGCCCCTGGCTTGGGCTGGTCCCCAGCTCAGCTCGTCACCCCTGTCCGCCCATGGACCCCTTGCTTAACGGCAGAAAATAAAAGATAGGAAGGTGTCACAGTGCACAGATATTGAAAAAAAAATTAGAAGTAAGAAAGAATATTAAAAAGTTATCTCACACAGTCTAACAGGAGGAGGTCATCACTCCCATAGAACATTACAGCACAGAAACAGGCCTTTCGGCCCTTCTTGGCTGTGCTGAACCATTTCTCTGCCTAGTCCCACTGACCTGCACCCGGCCCATATCCCTCCATACCCCTCTCATCTATGTACCTGTCCAAGTTTTTCTTAAATGTCAAAAGTGAGCCCGCATTTACCACTTCATCTGGCAGCTCATTCCACACTCACACCACTCTGTGTGAAGAAGCCCCCCCCATGTTCCCTTTAAACTTTTCCCTCTTCACCCCTAACCCATGACCTCTGGTTTTTTCCTCCCCTGGCCTCAGTGGAAAAAGGCTGCTTGCATTCACTCTATTTATACCCATCATAATTTTAAACACTTCTATCAAATCTCCCCTCATTCTCCTACGCTTCAGGGAATAAAGTCCTAACCTGTTCAACCTTTCTCTGTAACTCAGTTTCTCAAGTCCCCCGGCTATAGGTCGACTCATTATTGAGGGTAGGAGTGACCTCGCGTAGGGTGCCGAGGGGGATTTAGGAGGCTGTTGGCGGGACTCGAGGCACCGGGGGGGGGGGGTTTACGGTGAGAGTGCAAGGTCACCCATTGGAGAGAGATCACTTTATTCTGTGAAGCGCACAGGTGTCCCGACAGACATGCGTAACGCACAGACACACACTGTCTATCCCCCCCGCAGAGTCGGGGAATCAAAAACTGGAGGGCCTGGATTTCTAGTGGGGGAGATAGATTTTAATCAGGACCCCGGGGGCAAACCTTTCAGCCAGAGGCGGGTCCGTCTACGGCGGAGGCGGGTACAGTAACAACGCTGAACACTTGGACAGGCACAGAGACGGGAAAGGCTGAAAGCAGGGCGGGCCACAGTTCGGCTTCACAGCTGCGTGTCAGACACGGCCACAAGCAACACGGGGGCACCGTCATGGCTCCCTTCCTGTCTACCCCGGACTTTAGACACAACACCGGGTCACGCCACCTGCGGAAATTCTCTGACGACTCCGCAACAGTTGGGTGGAGAAAGGGAGGACGGGAGGATGAATACAGGGCCCCCGGCTGAGTCATCTGCCGCTGGGCATCAGTGGGACAAAGGAGATGCTGCCGGACTTGAGGAAGCCCAACTCTGCACCGCTGCCCGTTACTATCGATGGCGAGGAGGCGAGGACCCGGGGGTTCACCTGGAGGGCAGGCTCGGGTGAAGTTCCAACACGGAGGGCCGGAGTCGCCTCTACTTCCCGAGGAGACTGGGATCCTCTGGAGTGTGCAGGCCTCTCCTTCACACGTTCTACCTGTCTGTTGTCGGCAGTACAATCTTTTCTGTGGTGCTGTTCTGCGGAAGTGGTGTCAACGTGGGTGATGCCAACAGGTTCAATACACTGATCAGAGCAAACACCAGGAAATGTGCAGACGCTGGAGATAAATGAAAAAACACAAAGTGCTGGTGGAAGGCAGCAGGCCGGGCAGCATCTACAGGGAGAAGGCAACATGAGTGAACCTGCAGACGCTGGAGATAAATGAAAAAACACAAAGTGCTGGTGGAAGGCAGCAGGCATTGAGAAGGAGAAGAGCTGTCGACGTTTCGGGCCGAGACACTGATTAGAGAGTCTGGCTCTGTTATCGGAGTCAGACCGGACACAAGGGGGGCCGTGCGAGGACGAAGGACCCCCCCCCCCCCCGGCAATTCTGGACAATGTTTCTCGCCCTCTGCAAGACACCCTGGCTGAGCAGAGGCACGCTTTCGATAATGGACTGGGACAACCGTGCTGTGTGGGGTCATTCCTACCCCCAGCCATTGGGCTCTGTAATGAGTCAGGGGAGTGATGACCCCCCCTCCTGTTAGATTGTTAGAGATAACCTATTTTATTCTTTATTTCTCTTCTAATATTTGTATATCTGTGCACTTCGGTGACACTGTAATTTCCTCGGGGATCGACAAAGTCTCGATCTATCTTATTTTTTTTTTACACACCATTAAGCAAGAGGTCCGGGGACGGGCGGAGGTGACTGGACTAACCCAAGCAGGGAGCAGATGGGCCTGTCTCACTTGCCCATCCCTGGTTCCAGATGCCGGAAGGTTTACAAAACCCAGCCCGTTGCTCCCTCCAACCCACCCCTCTGTCTCTCTCTCCCCCCTCCCCTTTCCCTACCCAAAGAGACATAGGAAATAGGTGCAGGAGGAGGCCGTTCGGCCCTTCGAGCCTGCACCGCCATTCAGTACGATCATGGCTGAGCATCCATCTCAGAACCCTGTACCTGCTTTCTCTCCATACCCCCTGATCCCTTTAGCCACAAGGGCCATATCTAACCCCTCCTATTACCTCCCTCCCTCTTTCCCTACCCCCTCTATTACCTCCCTCTCCTCCCGCCCTCCCTCTTTCTCTACCCCTTCTATTACCTCCCTCTCCTCCCACCCTCCCTTTCTCTACCCCTTCTATTACCTCCCTCTCCTCCCACCCTCCTTCTTTCTCTACCCCTTCTATTACCTCCCTCTCCTCCCACCCTCCCTCTTTCTCTACCCCTTCTATTACCTCCCTCTCCTCCCACCCTCCCTCTTTCTCTACCCCTCCTATTACCTCCCTCTCCCACCCTCCCTCCCTCTTTCTCTACCCCTTCTATTACCTCCCTCTCCCACCCTCCCTCCCTCTTTCTCTACCCCTTCTATTACCTCCCTCTCCTCCCGCCCTCCCTCTTTCTCTACCCCATTACCTCCCTCTCCTCCCACCCTCCCTCTTTCTCTACCCCTTCTATTACCTCCCTCTCCTCCCACCCTCCCTCCCTCTTTCTCTACCACTCCTATTACCTCCCTCTCCTCCCACCCTCCCTCTTTCTCTACCCCTTCTATTACCTCCCTCTCCTCCCACCCTCTTTCTCTACCCCTTCTATTACCTCCCTCTCCTCCCGCCCTCCTTCTTTCTCTACCCCTTCTATTACCTCCCTCTCCTCCCGCCCTCCCTCTTTCTCTACCCCTCCTATTACCTCCCTCTCCCACCCACCCTCCCTCTTTCTCTACCCCTCCTATTACCTCCCTCCCTCTTTCTCTACCCCTCCTATTACCTCCCTCCCTCTTTCTCTACCCCTCCTATTACCTCCCTCTTTCTCTACCCCTCCTATTACCTCCCTCCCTCTTTCTCTACCCCTCCTATTACCTCCCTCTCCCACCCTCTCTCCCCCCCTCCCCGGACCAACCTGTTGTACATGTCGGCCATCATCTCCACCTCCAGCTCGGCGGCCAGCTGCTGTGCCTTCATGGGGTCCATTCCGGGGCCTGCGGTCGCCTGAGCGAGAGGAGGGGGGAAGACGCTCTTTGCAGCACCGTCAATGCACCCGGCCGGCCGACGGACGGCGGAAGTGGAAGGCAGGAACTGGGAGGGAGCCGAGCCGAGCCGAGCCGAGCCGCCGAGCCGAGCCGAGCCGCCGAGCCGAGCCGAGCCGAGCCGCCGAGCCGAGCCGAGCCGAGCCGAGCCGCCGAGCCGAGCCGCCGAGCCGAGCCGCCGAGCCGAGCCGCCGAGCCGAGCCGAGCCGAGCCGAGCCGAGCCGCCGAGCCGAGCCGCCGAGCCGAGCAGCCGAGCCGCCGAGCCGAGCCGAGCCGCCGAGCCGAGCCGAGCCGAGCCGAGCCGAGCCGAGCCGAGCCGAGCCGAGCCGAGCCGAGCCGCCGAGCCGAGCAGCCGAGCCGCCGAGCCGAGCCGAGCCGCCGAGCCGAGCCGCCGAGCCGAGCCGAGCCGAGCCGAGCAGAGACGAGCCCCGCTCCCTCCGCACGCTTCGTTCAAAAGGGCGACGGCGCCATCTTGGTGAGGTCAGCTGGGAGGGGCACACACACACACAAAAAGGCGAATGTTATCACAGTTTCCCCCCACCCCCCCCGCTTCCCTGACAATCCTTGACGTTACTTTGGCTAATATGAAATTTCTTTTGAAATGCGCACGGTCGCTCCTCACAAAGATGGCGAAAGGCCGGTCCGCCCTCCTGCCCCCTTGGCCGAGGAGGAGATGCAGGGACAAGATGGCGCAGAGCGGGGAGCTGAACTCCCTCTGCAGCGCCGGCGGACGCTGGTGGCGGGACCGGGGACATGCTACCGTCTCCGGCCGCTCGCCGGCACTCTCTTCCCCTACCCACACCCCGGGCGGCCAATCTGCCCCTCTGTTGAAGGGACTAGCGGCAATAGGAGTTCTTGATTATTTGGATACGGGGTGCAAATTGGTGGTGGGTGAAAAAGGGGGCTGCCAACTGCCACGATGCGTTTGCAAGCTTATATAGGGCAGACAGCAGGGAAAATGACTAACTTTTTTTTAAAAAAAAATTGCACCAGAATCAAATTTTACAAAACCAAATGTTACTCCTCCCTCACTGCCCGACTCCCTCACAACTGCTCTCCCATGACTTTCCCCCACCCCTCTCCCTTCCTCCTCAATCCCCAATTTCCCCCTCCAGCATCCCCTTCCGCACCCCTCCCTCCTCACCGCCCCTCTCCCACTCCCCTTCATCCTCGCTGCCCCTCCTGCACACCCGTCTCTCACCCCACTCCTTCTCCCTCTTCCACTCCCCTCCATCCTCGCTGACCCTCCTGCACACCCTTGTCTCGCCCCACTCCTCCCTCCCTCCTCACCACCCCTCTCCCACTCCCCTCCATCCTCGCTAACCCTCCTGCACACCCTTCTCTCACCCCACTCCTCCCTCCCTCCTCACCACCCCTCTCCCACTCCCCTCCATCCTCGCTAACCCTCCTGCACACCCTTCTCTCACCCCACTCCTCCCTCCCTCCTCACCACCCCTCTCCCACTCCCCTCCATCCTCGCTGCCCCTCCTGCACACCCTTCTCTCACCCCACTCCTCCCTTCTCTGCTTCCCTCTTCCCCACCCCTCCATCCTCCTGCCCCTCCCCACACTTGTCGTGCATTCACATGTCAGTAATATTTAAGTAATACTGTAAATATATTGTGTGATTAAGCAATTCCCTGATGTTTACATAATGCATTTCCGGTGTGTGTAAAAGTATGGAAAAGACACACGTTTTTATGCCACCGTCTCGTTGCGCGCCTCACAAATTAAAACAGGCAGGTCATCCCCGGCCCCGTGTTTTCCTTCTGAATAGTTTAGTGTTTTGGAATTATGAAGTGTCGTTGTAGTTAATAGTGTTATTTCTAGGCCAATCCCACAGGGGAGGAGTTCGCGTGCTGTACAAGCGGAGTTATCGATAAAGTTCAGTTGAATATCCTGCGTGTGGGCATCCTGGTGTTTGCTCTGCCCTCTCCCTCGTTAGCCTCGCGTCCGAGTTTTCGGCAAGATGGTTCTCGTTTGCACGTGTCTATGAAAAATATCCAGAGACTTACCAACCTCAGCTGCCTCTGCTAACAATTTTCCTGCCTCTATCTTACCTGTCCCTTTCATAATTTTACATGTTTCTACAAGATCTCCTCTCATTCTTCTGAATTCCAGCGAGTATGGTCCCAGGCGACTCAATCTCTCCTCACAGGTTAACCCCTTCATCTCTGGAATCAACCTGGTGACCCTCCTCTGCACCACCTCCAAAGCCAGTCTATCCTTCCTCAAGTACGGAGACCAGAACTGCACGCAGTACTCCAGGTGCGGCCTCACCTGTACCCTATACAGTTGCAGCGTGACCTCCCTGTTCTTAAACTCATTCCCTCTAGCGATGAAGGCCAATGTCCTATTTGCATTCTCGATAGCCTGCTGCCCCTGCAAAGCCAATCTTTTGTGACTAAAGGGGCAGAACACACCTCCCACTTTGCGGGAGTCTCCAGGCTGTCCCTCCTGACCCCCATTAGATAGTGTTTTTTTCTCTTTTTTTTGTAATTTTTTTTATTGAAGTTCATCATCAAACATTTCCATAAGATGTATTTCAGACATTAGACATATATATCATATAATCATATTTGTCACAAATCTCCACAACGTATTTATCGGAGGTATACACTTATAGGAAAGAGTGGAAAGAAAAAACAAGCAAAAGGAAAGAACTATGTACAAGTGTGGAGTGATCCTTTTTTTTACAACAGATTCATTGATTTGTGAGAATAAAATCAGGCCTAAGAGGCATTATGTAGTTAAATCATTTTTTCCCAGTATGAATCAAATTGTTCCAGCTTATGACTAACAGATGCTGTTATCTTCTCCATTTTGTAAATGTCCATTGTAATTTCCATCCATGTATTTAAAGTTGGGCTCTCCTGTGATAACCATTTCCTAGTAAGAGTCTTATTACCAGCCACCAAGAGTATATTCATTAAATATTTATCACTTTTTCAACCATTCCGGAGGTATATACCCAGAATATATGATCTTACTCTCCAAGGGTATTTCACATTTAAAGATGCCTTGTAGGGCATTGTGTAACCCCCTCCAATAGTTTTTGATAACAGGCCAGTCCCAAAGAAGAATTCTAACGTTGAAAACATTTCACAAATTGAGGCCGCTCTTTTAAAATAAAAGTATTTGGTGATAGAAGGGAGGAAAACAAGGAGAGAGAGAATTTTAAAATCATGGTTAAGGTGCGTAAGGAACAACAGTGACGCGCTCCGGCCGAAGTGAACTGAAATTTTCGGTTTCACTGACCATGCAGATTTTTTTCGACAAGAAGCACAGACCTAGTTTTCCTCAGGAGGCGGAGATGTTGCAGTGACACTCAGCGAGCCGATCGGGCATGGGAGGGGTTCGCGTCGTCAGTGGAACGTCCTGCAGGCTGGCGCGCCAGTGTGCTCCGCACTATCCCTCAATATCCCTCAGCAGGTTCTGAAGCAAGCCCGAGACGACGGCCTGCCCCGTTGAAACGCAGGGCGCCTTTTCTCCGCGAGAGAGAGAGTTAGGTTAAAAAAGAACTTGGGAAAAGCAGGGGGGCGGTTGAGAGGGAGAAAGGCAGAAAATGGATGACCCATGCATACTGGGTAGCGGAGTTGATAAATAGGGAGGAAGCAGAAATGTCTGGCTCCGCTGGAAAGTTAGAGGCACTTGATGGCATAACAGATAACTGGCTAATGTGTACTGAGTGAATTGAGCAATATTTTGAAGGAAATTAAATAGCCAATGGGGAACACAAGTGCCAGTTTTGCTGAGAGCATTGGGTTTGAAGGAACGCTTAGGAGTTTGACTGCTCCAACCAAACCAGCCAAAATGAGCTTTGCTGATGTCGTGAAAGTAGTGCAGGAACATTTAGAACTGCGACCTTCGCTGATCGCAGAACAGTTTACACTTCATAGGTGGAATCAAAAGGGAGTCCGTGTCGGGGTCTAAGGCTGGATCGAAGGAACTGTCTGCGCAGCGTCAGTTCAGCGATGGGGTTCAATGATGCACCGAGAGATCGTTTCGCCTCTGGAATTTCAAAAGGCCCCTTAGTCAAGCCCAACTTGCATGTAAAAGAGCGGTTGAAATTCCAGTGTCAATGGGAACAGCAGACGGATTTCGCGATTGAATTGCACGCAGAAATAAAAACGAGCGTGAACAAAATCTGCGAAGTCCAGACAGAAGCCGTCCTGGCTAAGCAGGTCGGACTGCGGTTGTGGCCGGGTGGGGTGGGGACTGGTGTGCACCAGATCACTGCAGGTCTCCAGGAGAATGCAACTGCACAGGATAGAGCACAGCGGGCAGACGAAAACAGGCGGACCGCACAGGGACGAGAAAATTGTAAGCCACGCTTTCAGAAAGAGCGCCAATCTGCACGCTATTGTTGAAAAGTATGACCACAATGAGAGTGACCCAGGACTGGGACGAAGTTCCATTTATGATCGAGGTAGATGTACGTCATTGTATATAGGCATGCTCAACAAACCGACAGAACGGTAACCATGACAGAATCAATGAACGACTGCACCAACGTAGGCATCACACCAGCGTGCAAAATACAACAAACCGTGCAAATACAGAAAAAAAAAAGGCAACTGACAATAAATATCTTGAGCCTGGGCTAAGAGTCCTTGAAAGTGAGTCCATTGGTTGTGGAAACAGTTCAATGGTGGGGGCGAAATTGCATTGGCAGTAGCCAAAAAAGTTATCGCAGTTACTTGGAAATCTGATTTATGTTTAACCATGGATCGTTGGAATAATGAAATACATAGATGAATTCCACTTGAAAAAATTACATACAATCTAAGAAATGAATGTGATATATTTTTGAAGATTTGGCTCCCACACTTACAAAAGATAGGATTAAATACATAGGTCCTTTGAAGATAAAATTATAAAGTAATTGGGGAAAGTAAAAATTAAAATTAAAATTATTTTGAACTCCATGGAGCATGTGGGGATCCTCTGATATCCAGGCAATCTTTCTCTTCTTTCTTTCTTTTATTTTTCTTTCTTTAGACAAGGGTTAAGGGGAGGGGGAGGGTCAATGTTATTTTTCTCTTCTTACTATTTTATCATTATATTTATTCTTTGTAATTTTCTAAAAAATTAATAAATAAATTTTTAAAAATGGTGGGGGCGAGTGAAGTTGAATGAAGTTCTCCCCTTTGCTTCAAGAGCCTGACGGTTGAGGGGTAATAACTGTCCCTGAACCTGGTGGTGAGAGTCCTGAGGCTCCTGTACCTCCTTCCTGATGGTTGAGGGGTAATAACTGTTCCTGAACCTGGTGGTGTGGGTCCTGAGGCTCCTGTACCTCCTTCCTGATGGTTGAGGGGTAATAACTGTCCCTGAACCTGGTGGTGTGAGCCCTGAGGCTCCTGTACCTCCTTCCTGATGGTTGAGGGGTAATAACTGTCCCTGAACCTGATGGTGTGGGTCCTGAGGCTCCTGAACCTCCTTCCTGATGGTTGAGGGGTAATAACTGTCCCTGAACTTGGTGGTGTGGGTCCTGAGGCTCCTGTACCTCCTTCCTGATGACAGCAGTGAGAAGAGAGCTTCAGATTGTGGGGAATATCCAGCAGGATTTATTCCGGGTGTGGGGAATATCCGGCAGGATTTATTCCGGGTGTGGGGAATATCCGGCAGTATTTATTCCGGATGTGGGGAATATCCGGCAGTATTTATTCCGGATGTGGGGAATATCCGGCAGGATTTATTCTGGGTGTGGGGAATATCCGGCAGTAAATATTCCGGGTGTGGGGAATATCCGGCAGGATTTATTCCAGGCGTAGGGAACTTGTTTGTCAGGGAATTACTGTGTACATGTTTCCTTGAAGAATGGCTCTGTGTTGTTAGCTCAATGAAGGGTTTGTTTTTGCAAAATTCAGTTTTCTCTTCAGTCAGCGCCATCTGTACCAACTTGGCGACTGCTCGTCAATCTGCTCCACCCCATCTCCATCCCTTCTGTCTCCTCTCACACTGTCAACAGCTCGGCCTTCTCCCCAACCCCCATTCTCTGTACCGCCAGTGGTGGGGTAAGTTGTGTCACGATTTTGTTTCCAACTTTTCGACTCTCCGACAAGTTTTGTGGGAGCAATTTACAGAGCGGGACCTCAACCAGGGACTCGAGGGTTCGGGTGGCAGAGGGACTGAGAGACACCAGTCAGTGTACAGATCTCCCCCGAGAGAGAGGGACTGAGAGACACCAGTCAGTGTACAGATCTCCCCCTGAGAGAGAGAGACTGAGAGACACCGGTCAGTGTACAGATCTCCCCTGAGAGAGAGGGACTGAGAGACACCGGTCAGTGTACAGATCTCCACCTGAGAGAGAGGGACTGAGAGACACCGGTCAGTGTACAGATCTCCCCTGAGAGAGAGGGACTGAGAGACACCGGTCAGTGTACAGATCTCCCCCCGAGAGAGAGGGACTGAGAGACACTGGTCAGTGTACAGATCTCCCCCTGAGAGAGAGGGACTGAGAGACACCGGTCAGTGTACAGATCTCCCCCCGAGAGAGAGGGACTGAGAGACACTGGTCAGTGTACAGATCTCCCCCGGAGAGAGAGGGACTGAGAGACACCGGTCAGTGTACAGATCTCCCCCCAGAGACAGAGGGACTGAGGGACACCGGTCAGTGTACAGATCTCCCCCCGAGAGAGAGGGACTGAGAGACACCGGTCAGTGTACAGATCTCCCCCCGAGAGAGAGGGACTGAGAGACACCGGTCAGTGTACAGATCTCCCCCAGAGAGAGAGGGACTGAGAGACACCGGTCAGTGTACAGATCTCCCCCCGAGAGAGAGGGACTGAGAGACACCGGTCAGTGTACAGATCTCCCCCCGAGAGAGAGGGACTGAGAGACACCGGTCAGTGTACAGATCTCCCCCCGAGAGAGAGGGTCTGAGAGACACCGGTCAGTGTACAGATCTCCCCCCGAGGGAGAGGGACTGAGAGACACCGGTCAGAGTACAGATCACCCCCCGAGAGAGAGGGACTGAGAGACACCAGTCAGTGTACAGATCTCGGCCCCCCCCCCCAGAGAGAGGGACTGAGAGACACCGGTCAGTGTACAGATCTCCCCCCGAGAGAGAGGGACTGAGAGACACCGGTCAGTGTACAGATCTCCCCCTGAGAGAGAGGGACTGAGAGACACCGGTCAGTGTACAGATCTCCCCCCGAGAGAGAGGGACTGAGAGACACCGGTCAGTGTACAGATCACCCTGAGAGAGAGGGACTGAGAGACACTGGTCAGTGTACAGATCTCCCCAGGAGAGAGAGAGGGACTGAGAGACACCGGTCAGTGTACAGATCTCCCCAGGAGAGAGAGAGGGACTGAGAGACACCGGTCAGTGTACAGATCTCCACCTGAGAGAGAGGGACTGAGAGACACCGGTCAGTGTACAGATCTTCACCTGAGAGAGAGGGACTGAGAGACACCGGTCAGTGTACAGATCTCCCCTGAGAGAGAGGGACTGAGAGACACCGGTCAGTGTACAGATCTCCCCCCGAGAGAGAGGGACTGAGAGACACTGGTCAGTGTACAGATCTCCCCCTGAGAGAGAGGGACTGAGAGACACCGGTCAGTGTACAGATCTCCCCTGAGAGAGAGGGACTGAGAGACACCGGTCAGTGTACAGATCTCCCCCCGAGAGAGAGGGACTGAGAGACACTGGTCAGTGTACAGATCTCCCCCTGAGAGAGAGGGACTGAGGGACACCGGTCAGTGTACAGATCTCCCCCCAGAGACAGAGGGACTGAGGGACACCGGTCAGTGTACAGATCTCCCCCCGAGAGAGAGGGACTGAGAGACACCGGTCAGTGTACAGATCTCCCCCCGAGAGAGAGGGACTGAGAGACACCGGTCAGTGTACAGATCTCCCCCTGAGAGAGAGGGACTGAGAAACACCGGTCAGTGTACAGATCTCCCCCCGAGAGAGAGGGACTGAGAGACACCGGTCAGTGTACAGATCTCCCCCCGAGAGAGAGGGACTGAGAGACACCGGTCAGTGTACAGATCTCCCCCCGAGAGAGAGGGACTGAGAGACACCGGTCAGTGTACAGATCTCCCCCCGAGAGAGAGGGACTGAGAGACACTGGTCAGTGTACAGATCTCCCCCGGAGAGAGAGGGACTGAGAGACACCGGTCAGTGTACAGATCTCCCCCTGAGAGAGAGGGACTGAGAGACACCGGTCAGTGTAAAGATCTCCCCCCGAGAGAGAGGGACTGAGAGACACTGGTCAGTGTACAGATCTCCCCCGGAGAGAGAGGGACTGAGAGACACCGGTCAGTGTACAGATCTCCCCCCCGAGAGAGAGGGACTGAGAGACACTGGTCAGTGTACAGATCTCCCCCCGAGAGAGAGGGAGAGACACCGGTCAGTGTACAGATCTCCCCCCGAGAGAGAGGGTCTGAGAGACACCGGTCAGTGTACAGATCTCCCCCCGAGGGAGAGGGACTGAGAGACACCGGTCAGAGTACAGATCACCCCCCGAGAGAGAGGGACTGAGAGACACCGGTCAGTGTACAGATCCCCCTGAGAGAGAGGGACTGAGAGACACCGGTCAGTGTACAGATCCCCCCCGAGAGAGAGGGGCTGAGAGACACCAGTCAGTGTACAGATCTCCCCCCGAGAGAGAGGGACTGAGAGACACCGGTCAGTGTACAGATCTCCCCCCGAGGGAGAGGGACTGAGAGACACCGGTCAGTGTACAGATCTCGGCCCCCCCCCCCCCAGAGAGAGGGACTGAGAGACACCGGTCAGTGTACAGATCTCCCCCCGAGAGAGAGGGACTGAGAGACACCGGTCAGTGTACAGATCTCCCCCTGAGAGAGAGGGACTGAGAGACACCGGTCAGTGTACAGATCTCCCCCCGAGAGAGAGGGACTGAGAGACACCGGTCAGTGTACAGATCACCCTGAGAGAGAGGGACTGAGAGACACTGGTCAGTGTACAGATCTCCCCAGGAGAGAGAGAGGGACTGAGAGACACCGGTCAGTGTACAGATCTCCCCAGGAGAGAGAGAGGGACTGAGAGACACCGGTCAGTGTACAGATCTCCACCTGAGAGAGAGGGACTGAGAGACACCGGTCAGTGTACAGATCTCCACCTGAGAGAGAGGGACTGAGAGACACCGGTCAGTGTACAGATCTCCCCTGAGAGAGAGGGACTGAGAGACACCGGTCAGTGTACAGATCTCCCCCCGAGAGAGAGGGACTGAGAGACACTGGTCAGTGTACAGATCTCCCCCTGAGAGAGAGGGACTGAGAGACACCGGTCAGTGTACAGATCTCCCCTGAGAGAGAGGGACTGAGAGACACCGGTCAGTGTACAGATCTCCCCCCGAGAGAGAGGGACTGAGAGACACTGGTCAGTGTACAGATCTCCCCCTGAGAGAGAGGGACTGAGGGACACCGGTCAGTGTACAGATCTCCCCCCAGAGACAGAGGGACTGAGGGACACCGGTCAGTGTACAGATCTCCCCCCGAGAGAGAGGGACTGAGAGACACCGGTCAGTGTACAGATCTCCCCCCGAGAGAGAGGGACTGAGAGACACCGGTCAGTGTACAGATCTCCCCCTGAGAGAGAGGGACTGAGAAACACCGGTCAGTGTACAGATCTCCCTCCGAGAGAGAGGGACTGAGAGACACCGGTCAGTGTACAGATCTCCCCCCGAGAGAGAGGGACTGAGAGACACCGGTCAGTGTACAGATCTCCCCCCGAGAGAGAGGGACTGAGAGACACCGGTCAGTGTACAGATCTCCCCCCGAGAGAGAGGGACTGAGAGACACTGGTCAGTGTACAGATCACCCATGGGAGTGAGAGGGACTGAGAGACACCGGTCAGTGTACAGATCTCCCCCTGAGAGAGAGGGACTGAGAGACACCGGTCAGTGTACAGATCTCCCCCCGAGAGAGAGGGACTGAGAGACACCGGTCAGTGTACAGATCTCCCCCCGAGAGAGAGGGACTGAGAGACACCGGTCAGTGTACAGATCTCCCCCCGAGAGAGAGGGACTGAGAGACACCGGTCAGTGTACAGATCTCCCCCCGAGAGAGAGGGACTGAGAGACACCGGTCAGTGTACAGATCTCCCCCCGAGGGAGAGGGACTGAGAGACACCGGTCAGTGTACAGATCTCCCCCCGAGAGAGAGAGACTGAGAGACACCGGTCAGTGTACAGATCTCCCCCCGAGAGAGAGAGACTGAGAGACACCGGTCAGTGTACAGATCTCCCCCCGAGAGAGAGAGACTGAGAGACACCGGTCAGTGTACAGATCTCCCCCCGAGAGAGAGAGACTGAGAGACACCGGTCAGTGTACAGATATCCCCCCGAGAGAGAGGGACTGAGAGACACCGGTCAGTGTACAGATCTCCCCCAGAGAGAGAGGGACTGAGAGACACCGGTCAGTGTACAGATCTCCCCCCGAGAGAGAGGGACTGAGAGACACTGGTCAGTGTACAGATCTCCCCCTGAGAGAGAGGGACTGAGAGACACCGGTCAGTGTACAGATCTCCCCCCGAGAGAGAGGGACTGAGAGACACCGGTCAGTGTACAGATCTCCCCCCGAGAGAGAGGGACTGAGAGACACCGGTCAGTGTACAGATCTCCCCCTGAGAGAGAGGGACTGAGAGACTCCGGTCAGAGTACAGATCACCCCCCGAGAGAGAGGGACTGAGAGACACCGGTCAGTGTACAGATCACCCATGGGTGAGAGAGGGACTGAGAGACACCGGTCAGTGTACAGATCTCCCCCTGAGGGAGAGGGACTGAGAGACACCGGTCAGTGTACAGATCACCCATGGGTGAGAGAGGGACTGAGAGACACCGGTCAGAGTACAGATCACCCATGGGTGAGACCGCTGTTTATTGATTTTCCATTTGCTAACATGGTTTAAATATTTAAACAGTCAACCACGTCAAGGGGACCATTTGTCTGCGATGGACGGGATTAATAATTTACCAAATACAGTGGAAGGTATCATTTCCTCAATCCTACCTTCTGGTCTCAATTTCCCTCCCCCTTGGCCGCCGCCCCAAATCTCCATCCCTCTCCCTCCATTCCCTCCTCTCTTTCCTCCCTCGTTCCGTTCCTCCTTGTTGCCCTCTCCCATGTCTCCCTCTCTCTCCCTGTCCTGCCCTTGCTCCCTTGAACTCCTCTCTCCGTTCTCCCTCTCTCATCACCTTTCTCTGCGCGCTCCCTCGTCCCTTTTTCCCTACCCCACACCCCGCTTCGCTTTATCACTCTCTCTCCCACCTGCCCTGCATTTTTCTCTCCTGCTCTGCGTCGTCTCCTCCTCGCCTCTCTCCTCCTCCGTCTTCCTCATCTCTTCTCCTATCGCTCATCCCTCCCTTCAGTCCATCCTCCTTCTCCCCCTCCTTTTAGTCCCTTCCCCCTCTCCCCTATCTCCTTGCCCCACCCTCCGTCTACTCACCTGCTGGCCTCGCTCACCCCTCCTCTCGAACCCTCGTACCCTCTACCCTATCCCAGCTACCTTCTCTCCTTCTCTCATTCCGTCTTCTCCCTTCCAGGAGAAACCGACTGTCCCGGTTCCGGAGACACGGGGATTCCAGAATCTCCCTCCCTCAAATCCTTAAATCGGTACGTAGGTAGGGTGATCCTGATTTTCCTGATTTTTGAATGGGAAGGGGTGGGGTCTATTGGGAGAGCGGACGGTGGGGGTAAACGGGAAGGGGTAGGGTCTATAGGGAGTGGGGACGGTGGGGGTGAACGGGAAGGGGTGGGGTCTATTGGGAGTGCGGACGGTGGGGGTGAATGGGAAGGGGTGGGGTCTATTGGGAGTGCGGACGGTGGGGGTGAACGGGAAGGGGTGGGGTCTATTAGGAGTGCGGACGGTGGGGGTGAACGGGAAGGGGTGGGGTCTATTGGGAGAGCAGACGGTGGGGGTAAACGGGAAGGGGTAGGGTCTATTGGGAGTGCGGACGGAGGGAGTGAATGGGAAGGGGTGGGGTCTATTGGGAGTGCGGACGGTGGGAGTGAACGGGAAGGGGTGGGGTCTATTGGAAGTGCGGACGGTGGGGGTGAACAGGAAGGGGTGGGGTCTATTGGGAGTGCGGACGGTGGGGGTGAACGGGAAGGGGTGGGGTCTATTGGGAGTGGGGACGGTGGGGGTGAACGGAAAGGGGTGGGGTCTATTGGGAGTGTGGACGGTGTGGGTGAACGGGAAGGGGTGGGGTCTATTGGGAGTGGGAATTGGGGGAGTGAATGGGAAGGGGTGTGGTCTATTGGGAGTGCGGACGGTGGGGGTGAACGGGAAGGGGTGGGGTCCATTGGGAGTGCGGACGGTGGGGGTGAATGGGAAGGGGTGGGGTCCATTGGGAGTGCGGACGGTGGGGGTGAACGGGAAGGGGTGGGGTCTATTGGGAGTGCGGACGGTGGGGGTGAACGGGAAGGGGTGGGGTCCATTGGGAGTGGGTATGGGGGGAGTGAACGGGAAGGGGTGGGGTCTATTGGGAGTGGGGATTGGGGGAGTAAATGGGAAGGGGTGGGGTCTATTGGGAGTGGAGACGGTGGGGGTGAACGGGAAGGGGTGGGGTCCATTGGGAGTGCGGACGGTGGGGGTGAACGGGAAGGGGTGGGGTCTATTGGGAGTGCGGACGGTGGGGGTGAACGGGAAGGTGTGGGGTCTATTGGGAGTGCGGACGGTGGGTGTGAACGGGAAGGGGTGGGGTCTATTGGGAGTGGGGACGGTGGGGGTGATCGGGAAGTGGTGGGGTCTATTGGGAGTGCGGACGGTGTGGGTGAACGGGAAGGGGTGGGGTCTAATGGGAGTGCGGACGGTGGGGGTGAACGGGAAGGGGTGGGGTCTATTGGGAGTGCGGACGTGGGGGTGAACGGGAAGGGGTGTGGTCTATTGGGAGTGCGGACGGTGGGGGTGAACGGGAGGGGGTGAGGTCTACTGGGAGTGGGGACGGTGGGGGTGATCGGGAAGGGGTGGGGTCTATTGGGAGTGCGGACGGTGGGGGTGAACGGGAAGGGGTGGCATCTATTGGGAGTGGGTATGGGGGGAGTGAACGGGAAGGGGTGGGGTCTATTGGGAGTGGGGATTGGGGGAGTAAATGGGAAGGGGTGGGGTCTATTGGGAGTGGAGACGGTGGGGGTGAACGGGAAGGGGTGGGGCCTATTGGGAGTGCGGACGGTGGGAGTGAACGGGAAGGGGTGGGGTCTATAGGGTGTGGGGACCGTGGTGGTGAACGGGAAGGGGTGGGGTCTATTGGGAGTGCGGACGGTGTGGGTGAACAGGAAGGGGCGGTGTCTATTGGGAGTGCGGACGGTGGGGGTGAACGGTAAGGGGTGGGGTCTATTGGGAGTGCGGACGGTGGGGGTGAACGGGAAGGGGTGGGGTCTATTGGGAGTGCAGACGGTGGGGGTGAACGGGAAGGGGTGGGGTCTATTGGGAGTGTGGACGGTGGGGGTGAACGGGAAGGGGTGGGGTCTATTGGGAGTGCGGACGGTGGGGGTGAACGGGAAGGGGTGGGGTCTATTGGGAGTGTGGACGGTGGGGGAGAACGGGAAGGGGTGGGGTCTATTGGGAGTGCGGACGGTGGGGGTGAACGGGAAGGGGTGGGGTCTATTGGGAGTGCGGACGGGGGGTGAACGGGAAGGGGTGGGGTCTAATGGGAGTGGGGATGGTGGGGGTGATCGGGAAGGGGTGAGGTCTATTGGGAGTGGGGACGGTGGGGGTGATCGGGAAGGGGTGGGGTCTATTGGGAGTGCGGACGGTGGGGGTGAACGGGAAGGGGTGGGGTCTATTGGTAGTGGGGACGGTGGGGGTGAACGGGAAGGGGTGGGGTCTATTGGGAGTGCGGACGGTGGGAGTGAACGGGAAGGGGTGGGGTCTATTGGGAGTGCGGACGGTGGGGGTGAACGGGAAGGGCTGGGGTCTGTTGGGAGTGCGGACGGTGGGGGTGAACGGTAAGGGGTGGGGTCTATTGGGAGTGCGGACGGTGGGGGTGAACGGGAAGGGGTGGGGTCTATTGGGAGTGCGGACGGTGGGGGTGAACGGTAAGGGGTGGGGTCTATTGGGAGTGCGGACGGTGGGGGTGAACGGGAAGGGGTGGGGTCTATTGGGAGTGCGGACGGTGGGGGTGAACAGGAAGGGGTGGGGTCTATTGGAAGTGCGGACTGTGGGAGTGAACGGGAAGGGGTGGGGTCGATTGGGAGTGTGGACGGTGGGAGTGAACGGGAAGGGGTGGGGTCTATTGGGAGTGCGGACGGTGGGGGTGAACAGGAAGGGGTGTGGTCTATTGGGAGTGCGGACGGTGGGAGTGAACGGGAAGGGTTGGGGTCCCAGTGGGAGTGCGGACGGTGGGGGTGAACGGGAAGGGGTTGGGTCTATAGGGTGTGGGGACGGTGGGGGTGAACGGGAAGGGGTGGGGTCTATTGGGAGTGGGGATGGGGGGTGTGAACGGGAAGGGGTGGGGTCTATTGGGAGTGCGGATGGGGGGTGTGAACGGGAAGAGGTGGGGTCTATTGGGAGTGGGGATGGGGTTGTGAATGGGAAGAGGTGGGGTCTATTGGGAGTGCGGATGGGGGGTGTGAACGGGAAGAGGTGGGGTCTATTGGGAGTGCGGACGGTGGGAGTGAACGGGAAGGGGTGGGGTCTATTGGGAGTGCGGACGGTGGGAGTGAAACGGGAAGGGGTGGGGTCTATTGGGAGTGGGGACGGTGGGGGTGAATGGGAAGTGGTGGGGTCTATTGGGAGGGCGGACGGTGGGGGTGAACGGGAAGGGGTGGGGTCTATTGGGAGGGCGGACGGTGGGGGTGAACGGGAAGGGGTGGGGTCCCAGTGGGATTGCGGACGGTGGCGTTGAACGGGAAGGGGTGGGGTCTATTGGGAGTGCGGACGGTGGGGGTGAACGGGAAGGGGTGGGGTCTATTGGGAGTGCGGATGGTGGGGGTGAACGGGAAGGGGTGGGGTCCCAGTGGGCGTGCGGACGGTGGGGGTGAACGGGAAGGGGTGGGGTCCCAGTGGGAGTGCGGACGGTGGGGGTGAACGGGAAGGGGTGGGGTCTATTGGGAGTGCGGACGGTGGGGGTGAACGGGTAGGGGGGGGTCCCAGTGGGAGTGGGGACGGTGGGGGTGAACGGGAAGGGGTGGGGTCTATTGGGAGTGGGGACGGTGGGGGTGAACGGGAAGGGGTGGGGTCTATTGGGAGTGGGGATGGGGGGTGTGAACGGGAAGGGTTGGGGTCCCAGTGGGAGTGGGGACGGTGGGTGTGAACGGGTAGGGGGGGGGTCTATAGGGAGTGGGGACGGTGGGGGTGAACGGGAAGGGATGGGGTCTATTGGGAGTGCGGACGGTGGGGGTGAACGGGAAGGGATGGGGTCTATTGGGAGTGCGGACGGTGGGGGTGAACGGGAGGGGGTGGGGTCTATTGGGAGTGCGGACGGTGGGGGTGAACGGGAAGGGGTGGGGTCTATTGGGAGTGCGGACGGTGGGGGTGAATGGGAAGGGGTGGGGTCTATTGGGAGTGCGGACGGTGGGGGTGAACGGGAAGGGGTGGGGTCTATTGGGAGTGCGGACGTTGGGGGTGAACGGGAGGGGGTGGGGTCTATTGGGAGTGTGGACGGTGGGGGTGAACGGGAGGGGGTGGGGTCTATAGGGAGTGCGGACGGTGGGGGTGAACGGGAAGGGGTGGGGTCTATTGGGAGTGCGGACGGTGGGGGTGAACGGGAAGGGGTGGGGTCTGTTGGGAGTGGGGATGGGGGGTGTGAACGGGAAGGGGTGGGGTCCCAGTGGGGGGGATCTCGGCCCTTTTCCTCGGGCCCCACTCCTGAATCCTGCTCACTGCTCCCTCCGTAGGTCAGTCACGAAGGAGGACGTCACCTCGCTGCTGCCCCTGGCCCCACCCGGGATGGCTCGGCCGGAGCGGGGGCAGGACCTGGGGCGGGCGCAGACCGTCCCGCGATCGTTCGGCCGGCGTCCCCACCAGTCGACGGGGGCCGCGGGCGGGGAGGGGCCCAGGCGGTGAGCTGTCCGGGGCGCCATGTAGCCGGGCTGGGGGAGCACGCCTCTCGGCGCGGGAAAGAGGATGACGGGACGCGGGGAGAGGCCCTTCGGCCCTCCGGCGTTGTACTGGATTCGATCTGCTCACTGTCCCTCTCTTCCCCCCCCCCCCCGTTCCCCGTAGACCATGACGGTCTAACAAGCTCTGATACCCCATCGTATCTGCAAACCCAGGCAAACCTTCTCTGTGTGGAGCAAAGAACCTTGCCCCTTTAAACCTCTGCCCCCCCCCCACGGGGGAGGTGGGGGAGGCTGAGAGGCTTGAGGGAGCTGTCTGGGGCAACGGGGAGGTGGGGGGAGGCTGAGAGGCTTGAGGGAGCTGTCTGGGGTAACGGGGAGAGGGGGGAGGCTGAGGCTTGAGGGAGCTGTCTGGGGCAACGGGGGAGGTGGGGGAGGCTGAGAGGCTTGAGGGAGCTGTCTGGGGCAATGGGGAGATGGGGGAGGCTGAGAGGCTTGAGGGAGCTGTCTGGGGCAACGGGGGAGGTGGGGGGAGGCTGAGAGGCTTGGGGGAGCTGTCTTGGGCAACGGGGGAGGTGGGGGGAGGCTGAGAGGCTTGAGGGAGCTGTCTGGGGTAACGGGGGAGGTGGGGAAGGCTGAGAGGCTTGAGGGAGCTGTCTGGGGTAACGGGGGAGAGGGGGGCTGAGGCTTGAGGGAGCTGTCTGGGGCAACGTGGGTGGGGGGAGGCTGAGAGGCTTGAGGGAGCTGTCTGGGGCAACGGGGGAGGTGGGGGGAGGCCGAGAGGCTTGAGGGAGCTGTCTGGGGCAACGGGGGAGGTGGGTGGGGCTGAGATGCTTGAGGGAGCTGTCTGGGGCAACAGGGGAGGAAGGAGAGGCTGAGAGGCTTGAGGGAGCTGTCTGGGGTAACGGGGGAGAGGGGGGAGGCTGAGAGGCTTGAGGGAGCTGTCTGGGGTAACGGGGGAGGTGGGGGGAGGCTGAGAGGCTTGAGGGAGCTGTCTGGGGTAACGGGGGAGAGGGGGGGAGGCTGAGAGGCTTGAGGGAGCTGTCTGGGGCAACGGGGGAGAGGGGGGGAGGCTGAGAGACTTGAGGGAGCTGTCTGGGGCAACGGGGGAGGTGGGTGGGGCTGAGATGCTTGAGGGAGCTGTCTGGGGCAACAGGGGAGGAAGGAGAGGCTGAGAGGCTAGAGGGAGCTGTCTGGGGTAACGGGGGAGAGGGGGGAGGCTGAGAGGCTTGAGGGAGCTGTCTGGGGTAACGGGGGAGGTGGGGGGAGGCTGAGAGGGTTGAGGGAGCTGTCTGGGGTAACGGGGGAGAGGGGGGGGAGGCTGAGAGGCTTGAGGGAGCTGTCTGGGGCAACGGGGGAGAGGGGGGGAGGCTGAGAGGCTTGAGGGAGCTGTCTGGGGCAACGGGGGAGGTGGGGGGGGTGCTGAGAGGCTTGAGGGAGCTGTCTGGGGTAACGGGGGAGAGGGGGGAGGCTGAGAGGCTTGAGGGAGCTGTCTGGGGTAACGGGGGAGGTGGGGGGAGGCTGAGAGGCTTGAGGGAGCTGTCTGGGGTAACGGGGGAGAGGGGGGGAGGCTGAGAGGCTTGAGGGAGCTCTGGGGCAACGGGGGAGGGGGGGGAGGCTGAGAGGCTTGAGGGAGCTGTCTGGGGCAACGGGGGAGGTGGGGGGGGGTGCTGAGAGGCTTGAGGGAGACTTCCTCAGCTGAGTAGGCGTTTCGGGCCGAGACCCAGCCGGGCTCCATGGCTTCCAAAACTAATGCAAAATCCCCTCTTTCACACCACCTGCCCCCCCCCCCCCGAACAAAGTGTGCACGTTGTTAGGGTCGGAGCAATGGCCCCCTCTCCTTCGGGCGGAACGGCCGGGGGCTTGACACCGGGGGGTATTAACCCTCCCGTGCCCGGCCCGGCGTCGCCACGGCAACTCGTGAAATGTGTTCACTTGGCGGCGGCGGTTAAACAAATAAATAAATTGCAGTACGTGTGTTGAACGGGTTAAAATTACTCCAACAGCATAAATAATAGTTTTTTTAAAAAAGTAGTGAGTTCAATGTCCGTTCGGGAATGGGACGGCGGAGGGGAAGAGGCTGTTCCTGAATCGTTCAGTGTGTGCCTTCAGGCTCCTGTACCTCCTCCCTGATGGCGGAGGGGAAGAGGCTGTTCCTGAATCGCTGAGTGTGTGCCTTCAGGCTCCTGTACCTCCTCCCTGATGGCGGAGGGGAAGAGGCTGTTCCTGAATCGTTCAGTGTGTGCCTTCAGGCTCCTGTACCTCCTCCCTGATGGCGGAGGGGAAGAGGCTGTTCCTGAATCGCTGAGTGTGTGCCTTCAGGCTCCTGTACCTCCTCCCTGATGGCGGAGGGGAAGAGGCTGTTCCTGAATCTCTGAGTGTGTGTCTTCAGGCTCCTGTACCCCCTCCCTGATGGCGGAGGGGAAGAGGCTGTTCCTGAATCGCTGAGTGTGTGTCTTCAGGCTCCTGTACCTCCTCCCTGATGGCGGAGGGGAAGAGGCTGTTCCTGAATCACTGAGTGTGTGCCTTCAGGCTCCTGTACCTCCTACCTGATGGCAGAGGGGAAGAGGCTGTTCCTGAATCGCTGAGTGTGTGTCTTCAGGCTCCTGTACCTCCTCCCTGACGGCGGAGGGGAAGGGGCTGTTCCTGAATCACTGAGTGTGTGCCTTCAGGCTCCTGTACCTCCTCCCTGATGGCGGAGGGGAAGCGGCTGTTCCTGAATCGCTGAGTGTGTGCCTTCAGGCTCCTGTACCCCCTCCCTGATGGCGGAGGGGAAGAGGCTGTTCCTGAATCGCTGAGTGTGTGCCTTCAGGCTCCTGTACCCCCTCCCAGATGGCGGAGGGGAAGAGGCTGTTCCTGAATCGCTGAGTGTGTGCCTTCAGGCTCCTGTACCTCCTCCCTGATGGCGGAGGGGAAGAGGCTGTTCCTGAATCGCTGAGTGTGTGTCTTCAGGCTCCTGTACCTCCTACCTGATGGCGGAGGGGAAGAGGCTGTTCCTGAATCGCTGAGTGTGTGTCTTCAGGCTCCTGTACCTCCTCCCTGATGGCGGAGGGGAAGAGGCTGTTCCTGAATCGCTGAGTGTGTGCCTTCAGGCTCCTGTACCCCCTCCCTGATGGCGGAGGGGAAGAGGCTGTTCCTGAATCGCTGAGTGTGTGCCTTCAGGCTCCTGTACCCCCTCCCTGATGGCGGAGGGGAAGAGGCTGTTCCTGAATCGCTGAGTGTGTGCCTTCAGGCTCCTGTACCCCCTCCCTGATGGCGGAGGGGAAGGGGCTGTTCCTGAATCGCTGAGTGTGTGCCTTCAGGCTCCTGTACCCCCTCCCTGATGGCGGAGGGGAAGGGGCTGTTCCTGAATCGCTGAGTGTGTGTCTTCAGGCTCCTGTACCTCCTCCCTGATGGCGGAGGGGAAGAGGCTGTTCCTGAATCGCTGAGTGTGTGTCTTCAGGCTCCTGTACCTCCTCCCTGATGGCGGAGGGGAAGAGGCTGTTCCTGAATCGCTGAGTGTGTGTCTTCAGGCTCCTGTACCTCCTCCCTGACGGTGGAGGGGAAGAGGCTGTTCCTGAATCGCTGAGTGTGTGTCTTCAGGCTCCTGTACCCCCTCCCTGATGGCGGAGGGGAAGAGGCTGTTCCTGAATCGCTGAGTGTGTGTCTTCAGGCTCCTGTACCCCCTCCCTGATGGCGGAGGGGAAGAGGCTGTTCCTGAATCGCTGAGTGTGTGTCTTCAGGCTCCTGTACCTCCTCCCTGACGGTGGAGGGGAAGAGGCTGTTCCTGAATCGCTGAATGTGTGCCTTCAGGCTCCTGTACCTCCTACCTGATGGCGGAGGGGAAGAGGCTGTTCCTGAATCGCTGAGTGTGTGCCTTCAGGCTCCTGTACCCCCTCCCTGATGGCGGAGGGGAAGGGGCTGTTCCTGAATCGCTGAGTGTGTGCCTTCAGGCTCCTGTACCCCCCTCCCTGATGGCGGAGGGGAAGGGGCTGTTCCTGAATCGCTGAGTGTGTGCCTTCAGGCTCCTGTACCTCCTCCCTGACGGCGGAGGGGAAGAGGCTGTTCCTGAATCGCTGAGTGTGTGTCTTCAGGCTCCTGTACCCCCTCCCTGATGGCGGAGGGGAAGAGGCTGTTCCTGAATCTCTGAGTGTGTGTCTTCAGGCTCCTGTACCCCCTCCCTGATGGCAGAGGGGAAGGGGCTGTTCCTGAATCTCTGAGTGTGTGTCTTCAGGCTCCTGTACCTCCTCCCTGATGGCGGAGGGGAAGAGGCTGTTCCTGAATCTCTGAGTGTGTGTCTTCAGGCTCCTGTACCTCCTCCCTGATGGCGGAGGGGAAGAGGCTGTTCCTGAATCGCTGAGTGTGTGCCTTCAGGCTCCTGTACCTCCTCCCTGATGGCGGAGGGGAAGAGGCTGTTCCTGAATCGCTGAGTGTGTGCCTTCAGGCTCCTGTACCTCCTCCCTGATGGCGGAGGGGAAGAGGCTGTTCCTGAATCTCTGAGTGTGTGCCTTCAGGCTCCTGTACCTCCTACCTGATGGCGGAGGGGAAGAGGCTGTTCCTGAATCGCTGAGTGTGTGTCTTCAGGCTCCTGTACCTCCTCCCTGATGTCGGAGGGGAAGAGGCTGTTCCTGAATCGCTGAGTGTGTGTCTTCAGGCTCCTGTACCTCCTCCCTGATGGCGGAGGGGAAGAGGCTGTTCCTGAATCGCTGAGTGTGTGCCTTCAGGCTCCTGTACCTCCTCCCTGATGGCGGAGGGGAAGGGGCTGTTCCTGAATCGCTGAGTGTGTGCCTTCAGGCTCCTGTACCTCCTCCCTGATGGGAGAGGGGAAGAGGCTGTTCCTGAATCGCTGAGTGTGTGTCTTCAGGCTCCTGTGCCTCCTCCCTGATGGCGGAGGGGAAGAGGCTGTTCCTGAATCGCTGAGTGTGTGTCTTCAGGCTCCTGTACCTCCTCCCTGATGGCGGAGGGGAAGAGGCTGTTCCTGAATCGCTGAGTGTGTGTCTTCAGGCTCCTGTACCCCCTCCCTGATGGCGGAGGGGAAGAGGCTGTTCCTGAATCGCTGAGTGTGTGCCTTCAGGCTCCTGTACCTCCTCCCTGATGGCGGAGGGGAAGAGGCTGTTCCTGAATCGCTGAGTGTGTGTCTTCAGGCTCCTGTACCTCCTCCCTGATGGCGGAGGGGAAGAGGCTGTTCCTGAATCTCTGAGTGTGTGTCTTCAGGCTCCTGTACCTCCTCCCTGATGGCGGAGGGGAAGAGGCTGTTCCTGAATCTCTGAGTGTGTGCCTTCAGGCTCCTGTACCTCCTCCCTGATGGCGGAGGGGAAGAGGCTGTTCCTGAATCGCTGAGTGTGTGTCTTCAGGCTCCTGTACCCCCTCCCTGATGGCAGAGGGGAAGAGGCTGTTCCTGAATCGCTGAGTGTGTGTCTTCAGGCTCCTGTACCTCCTACCTGATGGCGGAGGGGAAGCGGCTGTTCCTGAATCGCTGAATGTGTGCCTTCAGGCTCCTGTACCTCCTACCTGATGGCGGAGGGGAAGAGGCTGTTCCTGAATCGCTGAGTGTGTGCCTTCAGGCTCCTGTACCTCCTCCCTGATGGCGGAGGGGAAGAGGCTGTTCCTGAATCGCTGAGTGTGTGCCTTCAGGCTCCTGTACCTCCTCCCTGATGGCGGAGGGGAAGAGGCTGTTCCTGAATCGCTGAGTGTGTGTCTTCAGGCTCCTGTACCTCCTTCCCGATGGTGACAGTGAGAAAGGGGCATGTCCTGGGGGGTGGGGGTCCTTAGTGACGGACACTGAGGCACCGCTCCCTGACGATGTCTCGGATACTGCGGAGGCCGGTGCCCGTGATGGAGCCGACTAACTTTACAACTCTCTGCAACTTATATCGTTTCTGTGCACCCCCCCCCCCCACAATACCAGACGGTGATGCAGCCTGTCAGAATGCTCTCCACGGTACATCTGTAGAAGTTTTTGAGTGTTTTAGGTGACAAACCAAATCTCCTCAAACTCCGAATGAAATATCGCCGCTGTCTTGCCTTCCCTGTAGCTGCATCAATATGTTGGGACCAGGTTAGATCCTCAGAGACAGAACCTCAGCACAGAAACAGGCCCTTCGGCCCTTCTTGGCTGTGCCGAACCATTTTTCTGCCTAGTCCCACTGACCTGCACCCGGCCCATATCCCTCCATACCCCTCTCATCCGTGTACCTGTCCAAGTTTTTCTTCAATGTCAAAAGTGAGCACGCATTTACCACTTCATCTGGCAGCTCATTCCACACTCCCACCACTCTCTGTGTGAAGAAGCCCCACCCAATGTTCCCTTTAAACTTTTCCCCCTTCACCCTTAACCCATGTCCTCTGTTTTTTTCTCTCCCCTCGCCTCAGTGGAAAAAGGCTGCTTACATTCACTCCATCTATACCCATCATAATTTTATACACCTCTATCAAATCTCCCCTCATTCTCCTACGCTCCAGGGAATAAAGTCCTAACCTATTCAACCTTTCTCTGTAACTCAGTTTCTCAAGTCCCCCGGCTATAGGTCGACTCATTATTGAGCTCAATGGTCGAGGGTAGGAGTGACCTCGCGTAGAGTGCCAAGGGGGATTTAGGAGGCTGTTGGCGGGACTCGAGGCACCGGGGGGGGGGGGGGGGTTTACGGTGAGAGTGCAAGGTCACCCATTGGAGAGGGATGGGGTAAGAAGGGGAGGAGAGGCATTAACGGAAGTGAGAGAAGTCGATGTTCATGCCATCAGATTGGAGGCTACCCAGCCGGCGTATAAGGTGTTGTTCCTCCCACCTGAGTGCGGCTTCATCTCGACAGTAGAGGAGGTCATGGATGGACATAT
>NW_026781838.1:157500-170385 GCF_030144855.1 Hypanus sabinus
CGGGGACAAGGGATCTGGGGAGAGGGCAGGAACGGGGTACTGATTGTGTACGATCAGCCATGATCACAGTGAATGGCGGCGCTGGCTCGAAGGGCCGAATGGCCTACTCCTGCACCTATTCTCTATGAATGCTAACATTGCATTTCCTTTTCTGCCACCGACTCAACCCGCAAGTTACCTTTTAGAGAATCCTGCACCTCAGATTATTGAATTTTAGGAAATTTAGAAAGATGAGAGGGGATTTGATTGAAACATATAAGATTATTAAGGGATCGGACCCGCTGGAGGCAGGAAACATGTTCCCGATGTTGGGGGAGTCCAGAACCAGAGGCCACAGTTTAAGAATGAGGGGTCGGCCATTCAGAACGGAGTTGAGGAAAAACTTTTTCACCCGGAGAGTGGTGGATCTGTGGAACGCTCTGCCCCAGAAGGCAGTGGAGGCCAATTCTCTGGATGCTTTCAAGAAAGGGTTAGATAGAGCTCTTAAAGATCGTGGGGTCAAGGGATCTGGGGAGAGGGCAGGAACGGGGTACTGACTGTGGATGATCAGCCACGATCACAGTGAATGGCGGTGCTGGCTCGAAGGGCCGAATGGACCACTCCTGCACCTGTTGTCTATCGTCTCTCCGCCAGCGAAACCCCCACATCCTCTCCAACTATCGCTCCAGACAGGAAGCTCTTCCCGGGGCCTGGAAACTGTAAATGCTTTTCTTTCGCCGCAGCATGGCCGTTGAAGGAGACTGGCACGCTTCTGAATTTATCCGTTCACTGTGTGGGGTTGGGGAATGAGACCCAGCCCAGCAAAAGGACAATCTCCGATTCCGGTCGGCGTGGGCCGCGCCGCTGAGCGGGAATGACGCTCGAGGGGAACGGCTGGGAGATCGAGACTCGGAGAGGCTCCAGCTGACCAGTTGTCTGACTGCGAAGAACGAGAAAGGACTCTAAGCTATTTATTATTTATAACTGGAGACTTATAATCGGTTCCACACGTGGGATGTGATGCTGAAATTGCACAAGGCATTGGTGAGGCCGAATTTGGAGTATTGTGTACAGTTCTGGTCACCGAATTATAGGAAAGATGTCAACAAAATAGAGAGAGTACAGAGGAGATTTACTAGAATGTTACCTAGGTTTCAGCACCTAAGTTACAGGGAAAGGTTGAACAAGTTATGTCATTATTCTTTGTACAGAGGAGATTTACTAGAATGTTACCTAGGTTTCAGCACCTAAGTTACAGGGAAAGGTTGAACAAGTTAGGTCTTTATTCTTTGTACAGATGAGATTTACTAGAATGTTACCTGGGTTTCAGCACCGAAGTTACAGGGAAAGGTTGAACAAGTTATGTCATTATTCTTTGTACAGAGGAGATTTACTAGAATGTTACCTGGGTTTCAGCACCCGAGTTACAGGGAAAGGATGAACAAGTTAGGTCTTTATTCTTTGGAGCGTAGAAGGTGGAGGGGGGACTTGATAGAGGAATTTAAAATTATGAGGGGGATGGATAGAGTTGACGTGGATAGGCTTTTTCCATTGAGAGTAGGGGAGATTCAAACAAGAGGACATGAGTTGAGAGTTAGGGGGCAAAAGTTTAAGGGTAACACGAGGGGGAATTTCTTTACTCAGAGAGTGATAGCTGTGTGGAACGAGCTTCCAGTAGAAGTGGTAGAGGCAGGTTCGGTATTGTCATTTAAAGTGAAATTGGACAGGTACATGGACAGGAAAGGAATGGAGGGTTATGGGCTGAGTGCGGGTCGGTGGGACGAGGGGAGAGTGTCGTGGTTACTTGAAATGACCGGGAGACGCAGACAATTCTTCGAGAAGTTTAAACCTTTATTTGCAAACCAAGGCTGAGGCAATCAATGATCTTGCCACCGAGAACCCGCCGAGCTCCGGTGTACAGCATTCTTGGTAGTAATTTCTTATCTCAGTTGCGTGTCGGTTTCATTGGCATACCCAATCATTCCTTAGTTGCATATCGTCTATACATTATCTAGCTTCCGGTGCGCCACCAGTATTTCTTTCCAGTTCACATCCTGGGTCCCATTCCTGGCCACGGCTGTTTCTCAGTCAGACTCCCTGAACCTCCCTCTCAGTCCATTTCGTGTTCATACCACGGTTATCTCTTCAGAAGCCAGTCTATTATAGAATATACGCCGTACGTTTCAGCTAATTAGTGCTGCTAAGGATAAACAAATGCTCTGTAACTGCCGTGGCATGCAGCTAAGAGAAAACAAGGTAATATTCAGTACATAGGAGTGATTACGTGGTATAGTAAATAGCCCGTACATATTGATTACATTTCAGGTATATATTTCTCAATAAGAGTAAGCGTTCGGCAAGGACTAGAAAGGACGGGATGGCCTGTTTCCATTCCGTCATTGTTACCTGACTATATATAATCAAGATTAATGATAACACCCCTTGATTCACTCACATGGTCTCATTATTTGCCTCACAGTTGCCCCTCAAACCCCCAACCGGGAAGGTCTCAAGGCTCTCCGTTTCTTTCTGGGCACCGGTAACCCTCCATCACCGCTCTCCTCCGTCTGGCGGAGTTGGCCCTCGCCCTCAACGACGATTCCTCCTCTGCGCCCTCCTTTGCTACGGGCAAAAGGCCACTCACAACGGACCCCAGCTGCTAGGCCTGCCTGCTTGTCCGCTGCGTGGAACAGGCCAAGCTCCAAGCCTACACTGGCGTCCCTCCCCCACGTTTCCTACGCCACCCCGCTGACTTCCAGGGGTAGGCTCCCTCTTGTCCTCACCCACTGCCCCAGTGGGCACCGCATTCAGCACGTAACTCTCTACACCTTAGAGGGGAGGAGCTGGCATCGTAGGGAGGGGTCCGGAGGGGGTTCACCAGGACGACTCCGGGGAGGAAAGGGTTACCACACGAGGAACGTTTGATGGCTCTGGGTCTGTACTCGCTGGAATTCAGAAGGATGCGGGTGTCCCGGGGAGCGTATTAGTACTTACAGGGGGTCTCGGGGAGTGTGTCAGTATTTACAGGGGGTCTCGGGGAGTGTGTCACTATTAATTGGGTGACCCAGGGAGTGTGTCTGTATTTACAGGGGGATCCCGGGGAATGTGTCAGTATTTACAGGGGGTCCCGGGGAGTGTGTCTGTATTTACAGGGTGTCCCGGGGAGAGTGTCTGTATTTATTGGGTGTCCCAGGGTGTGTGTCTGTATTTACAGGGGGTCCAGGGGAGTGTGTCAGTATTTACGGGGGGTCTCGGGGAGTCGGTCAGTATTTACAGGGGGTCCCGGTGAGTGTGTCTGTATCTACAGGGGGTCCCGGGGAGTCGGTCAGTATTTACAGGGGGTCCCGGGGAGTGTGTCAGTATTTACAGGGGGTCCCGGGGAGTGTGTCAGTATTTACAGGGGGTCCCGGGGAGTGTGACTGTATTTACAGGGGGTCCCGGGGAGTGTGTCTGTATTTACAGGGGGTCCCAGGGAGTGTGTCAGTATTTACAGGGGGTCCCGGGGAGTGTGTCAGTATTTACAAGGGGTCCCGGGGAATGTGTCAGTATTTACAGGGGGTCCCGGGTAGTGTGTCAGTATTTACAGGGGTTCCCGGGGAGTGTGTCAGTATTTACTGGGGATCCCGGGGAGTGTATCACTATTTACAGGGGGTCCCGGGGAGTGTATCACTATTTACAGGGGGTCACGGGGAGTCGGTCAGTATTTACAGGGGGTCCCGGGGAGTGTGTCAGTATTTACAGGGGGTCCCGGGGGAGTGGGTCAGTATTTACAGGGGGTCCCGGGGAGTGTGTCAGTATTTACAGGGGATCCCGGGGAGTGTGTCAGTATTTACAGGGAGTTCCAGGGAGTGTGTCAGTATTTACAGGGGGTCCCGGGGAGTGTGTCAGTATTTACAAGGGGTCCCGGGGAATGTGTCAGTATTTACAGGGGGTCCCAGGGATGGTGTCAGTATTTACAGGGGTTCCCGGGGAGTGTGTCTATATTTACAGGGGGTCCCGGGGCATGTGTCAGTATTTACAGGGGGTCCCGGGAAGTGTGTCAGTATTTACAGGGGTTCCCGGGGAGTGTGTCTATATTTACAGGGTGTCCCGGGGCATGTGTCAGTATTTACTGGGGATCCCGGGGAGTGTATCACTATTTACAGGGGGTCCCAGGGAGTGTGTCTGTATTTACAGGGGGTCACGGGGAGTGTGTCAGTATTTACAGGGGGTCCCGGGGTGTGTCTCAGTATTTACAGGGGGTCCCGGGGAGTGTGTCAACATTTACAGGGTGTCCCGGGGAATGAGTCAGTATTTACAGGGGGTCCCGGGGAGTGTGTCAGTATTTACATGGGTCCCGGGGAGTGTGTCGCTATTTACAGGGGGTCCCGGGGAGTGTGTCTGTATTTATAGGGTGTCCCGGGGAGAGTGTCTGTATTTACAGGGGGTCCAGGGGAGTGTGTCTGTATTTACAGGGGGTCCCGGGGAGTGTGTCAGTATTTACAGGGGGTCCCGGGGAGTGTGTCAGCATTTACAGGGTGTCTCAGGGAGTGTGTCAGTAGTTACAGGGGGTCCCGGGGAGTGTGTCAGTATTTACAGGGGGTCCCGGGGAGTGTGTCAGTATTTACAGGGGGTCCCGGGGAGTGTGTCAGCATTTACAGGGGGTCCCGGGGAATGTGTCAGTATTTACAGGGGGTCCCGGGGAGTGTGTCAGTATTTACATGGGTCCCGAGGAGTGTGTCGCTATTTACAGGGGGTCCCGGGGAGTGTGTCTGTATTTACAGGGGGTCACGGGGAGTGTGTCAGTATTTACAGGGGGTCACGGGGAGTGTGTCAGTATTTACAGGGGGTCCCGGGGAGTGTGTCAGTATTTACAGGGGGACCTGGGGAGTGTGTCAGTATTTACAGGGGGTCCTGGGGAGTGTGTCAGTATTTACTGGGGGTCCTGGGGAGTGTGTCTGTATCTACAGGGGGACCTGGGGAGTGTGTCAGTATTTACAGGGGATCCTGGGGAGTGTGTCAGTATTTACAGGGGATCCCGGGGAGTGTGTCAGTATTTACAGGCGGTCCCGGGGAGTGTGTCAGTATTTACATGGGTCCCGGGGAGTGTGTCGCTATTTACAGGGGGTCCCGGGGAGTGTGTCTGTATTTACAGGGGGTCCTGGGGTGTGTCTCAGTATTTACTGGGGGTCCTGGGGAGTGTGTCTGTATCTACAGGGGGTCCTGGGGAGTGTGTCAGTATTTACAGGGGGTCCTGGGGAGTGTGTCAGTATTTACAGGGGATCCCGGGGAGTGTGTCAGTATTTACAGGGGGTTCTGGGGAGTGTGTCAGTATTTACAGGAGGTCCCGGGGAGTGTGTCTGTATTTACAGGGGGTCCCGGGGAGTGTGTCAGTATTTACAGGGGGTCCAGGGGAGTGTGTCAGTATTTACAGGGGGTCCCGGGGAGTGTATCTGTATTTATAGGGGATCCCGGGGAGTGTGTCTGTATTTACAGGGGATCCCAGGAATGTGTGTTAGTATTTACAGGGGGTCCTGGGGAGTGTGTCAGTATTTACAGGGGGTCCCGGGGAGTGTGTCAGCATTTACAGGGGGTCCCGGGGAATGTGTCAGTATTTACAGGGGGTCCCTGGGAGTGTGTCAGTATTTACATGGGTCCCGGGGAGTGTGTCGCTATTTACAGGGGGTCCCGGGGACTGAGTCTGTATTTACAGGGGGTCACGGGGAGTGTGTCAGTATTTACAGGGGGTCACGGGGAGTGTGTCAGTGTTTACAGGGGGTCCCGGGGAGTGTGTCAGTATTTACAGGGGGACCTGGGGAGTGTGTCAGTATTTACAGGGGGTCCTGGGGAGTGTGTCAGTATTTACTGGGGGTCCTGGGGAGTGTGTCTGTATCTACAGGGGGTCCTGGGGAGTGTGTCAGTATTTACAGGGGGTCCCGGGGAGTGTGTCAGTATTTACAGGGGGTCCTGGGGAGTGTGTCAGTATTTACAGGAGGTCCCGGGGAGTGTGTCAGTATTTACAGGGGGTCCCGGGGAGTGTGTCTGTATTTACAGGGGGTCACGGGGAGTGTGTCAGTATTTACAGGGATCACGGGAAGTGTGTCAGTGTTTACAGGGGTTCCCGGGGAGTGTGTCAGTATTTACAGGGGGACCTGGGGAGTGTGTCAGTATTTACTGGGGGTCCTGGGGAGTGTGTCAGTATTTACTGGGGGTCCTGGGGAGTGTGTCTGTATCTACAGGGGGTCCTGGGGAGTGTGTCAGTATTTACAGGGGGTCCCGGGGAGTGTGTCAGTATTTACATGGGGTCCTGGGGAGTGTGTCAGTATTTACAGGGGATCCCGGGGAGTGTGTCAGTATTTACAGGCGGTCCCGGGGAGTGTGTCAGTATTTACATGGGTCCCGGGGAGTGTGTCGCTATTTACAGGGGGTCCCGGGGAGTGTGTCTGTATTTACAGGGGGTCACGGGGAGTGTGTCAGTATTTACAGGGGGTCCTGGGGAGTGTGTCAGTATTTACAGGGGGTCCTGGGGTGTGTCTCAGTATTTACTGGGGGTCCTGAGGAGTGTGTCTGTATCTACAGGGGGTCCTGGGGAGTGTGTCAGTATTTACAGGAGGTCCTGGGGACTGTGTCTGTATTACAGGGGGTCCCGGGGAGTGTGTCTGTATTTACAGGGGGTCCTGGGGAGTGTGTCAGTATTTACAGGAGGTCCCGGGGAGTGTGTCTGTATTACAGGGGGTCCCGGGGAGTGTGTCAGTATTTACAGGGGATCCAGGGGAGTGTGTCAGTATTTACAGGGGGTCCCGGGGAGTGTATCTGTATTTACAGGGGATCCCGGGGAGTGTGTCTGTATTTACAGGGGGTCCCGGGGCATGTGTCAGCATTTACAGGGGGTCCCGGGGAGTGTGTCTGTATTTACAGGGGGTCCCGGGGAGTGTGTCAGTATTTACAAGGGGTCCTGGGGTGTGTGTCAGTATTTACAGGGGGTCCTGGGGAGTGTGTCAGTATTTACAGGGGGACCTGGGGAGTGTGGCTGTATTTACATGGGGACCTGGGGAGTGTGTTTGTATTTACAGGGGTTCTCGGGGAGTGTGTCAGTATTTACAGGGGGAACCGGGGAGTGTGTCAGTATTTACAGGGGGTCTCGGGGAGTGTGTCAGTATTTACAGGGGGTCCAGGGGAGTGTGTCAGTATTTACAGGGGGTCCCGGGGAGTGTGTCAGTATTTACATGGGGTCCTGGGGAGTGTGTCTGTATTTACAGACGATCCCAGGAATGTGTGTTAGTATTTACAGGGGGTCCCGGGGCATGTGTCAGCATTTACAGGGGGTCCCGGGGAGTGTGTCAGTATTTACAGGGGGTCCCGGGGAGTGTGTCAGTATTTACAGGGGGTCACGGGGAGTGTGTCAGTATTTACAGGGGGTCCTGGGGAGTGTGTCAGTATTTACAGGGCATCCCGGGGAGTGTGTCAGTATTTACAGGGGGTCCCGGGGAGTGTGTCAGTATTTACAGGAGGTCCCGGGGAGTGTGTCTGCATTTACAGGGGGTCCCGGGGAGTGTGTCAGTATTTACAGGGGGTCCAGGAGAGTGTGTCAGTATTTACAGGGGGTCCAGGGGAGTGTGTCAGTATTTACAGGGGGTCCCGGGGAGTGTGTCAGTATTTACAGGGGGTCCCGGGGAGTGTGTCAGTATTTACAGAGGATCCCGGGGGAGTGTGTCAGTATTTACAGGGGGTCCCGGGGAGTGTGTCAGTATTTACAGGGGATCCCGGGGAACGTGTCAGTATTTATAGGGGGTCCCGGGGAGTGTGTCAGTATTTACAGGGTGTCCCGGGGAGTGTGTCAGTATTTACAGGGGATCCCGGGGAGCGTGTCAGTATTTACAGGGGGTCCCGGGTAGTGAGTCTGTATTTACAGGTGGTCCTGGGGTGTGTGTCTGTATTTACAGGGGATACCAGGGTGTGTGTCACTATTTACAGGGGGTCCCGGGGAGTGTGTCAGTATTTACAGGGGGTCCCGGGGAGTGTGTCAGTATTTACAGGGGGTCTCGGGGAGTGTGTCAGTATTTACAGGGGGAACCGGAGAGTGTGTCAGTATTTACAGGGGGTCCCGGGGTGTGTGTCAGTATTTACAGGGGGTCCCGGGGAGTGTGTCAGTATTTACAGGGGATCCCGGGGAGTGTGTCTGTATTTACAGGGTGTCCCGGGGTGTGTGTCAGAATTTACAGGGGGTCCCGGGGAGTGTGTCAGTACTTACAGGGGGTCCTGGGGATGTGTCTGTATTTACAGGGGGTCCCGGGGAGTGTGTCAGTATTTACAAGGGGTCCTGGGGTGTGTGTCAGTATTTACAGGGGGTCCTGGGGAGTGTGTCAGTATTTACAGGGGGACCTGGGGAGTGTGGCTGTATTTACATGGGGACCTGGGGAGTGTGTTTGTATTTACAGGGGTTCTCGGGGTGTGTGTCAGTATTTACAGGGGGAACCGGGGAGTGTGTCAGTATTTACAGGGGGTCCCGGGGAGTGTGACAGTATTTACAGGGGGTCCTGGTGAGTGTGTCTGTATTTACAGGGAGTCCCGGGGAGTGTGTCAGTAGTTACAGGGGGTCCTGGGGAGTGTGTCAGTATTTACAGGGGGTCCCGGGGAGTGTGTCAGTATTTACAGGGGGTCCTGGGGAGTGTGTCAGTATTTACAGGGGGTCCCGGGGAGTGTGTCTGTATTTACAGGGGGTATCAGGGAGTGTGTCTGTACTTACAGGGTGTCCCGGGGAGTGCGTCTGCATTTACAGGGGGTCCCGGGGAGTGTGTAAGTATTTACAGGAGATCCCGGGGAGTGTGTCAGTAGTTACAGGGGGTCCTGGGGAGTTTGTCAGTATTTACAGGGGGTCCCGGGGAGTGTGTCAGTATTTACAGGGGGTCCTGGGGAGTGTGTCAGTATTTACAGGGGGACCTGGGGTGTGTGGCTGTATTTACAGGGGGACCTGGGGAGTGTGTTTGTATTTACAGGGGGTCTCGGGGAGTATGTCAGTATTTACAGGGGGTCCCGGGGAGTGTGGCAGTATTTACAGGGGGTCCTGGTGAGTGTGTCTGTATTTACAGGGGGTCCCGTGGAGTGTGTCAGTAGTTACAGGGGGTCCTGGGGAGTGTGTCAGTATTTACAGGGGGTCCCGGGGAGTGTGTCAGTATTTACAGGGGGTCCTGGGGAGTGTGTCAGTATTTACAAGGGGTCCCGGGGAGTGTGTCTGTATTTACAGGGGGTCCCAGGGAGTGTGTCAGTATTTTCAGGGGGTATCGGGGAGTCTGTCTCTACTTACAGGGGGTCCCGGGGAGTGCGTCTGTATTTACATGGGGTCCCGCGGAGTGTGTCAGTATTTACAGGAGATCCCGGGGAGTGTGTCAGTAGTTACAGGGGGTCTTGGGGAGTGTGTCAGTATTTACAGTGGGTCCCGGGGAGTGTGTCAGTATTTACAGGGTGTCCTAGGGAGTGTGTCAGTATTTACAGGGGGTCCCGGGGAGTGTGTCAGTATTTACAGGGGGTCTCGGGGAGTGTGTCTGTATTTACAGGGGGTCCCGGGAAGTGCGTCTGTATTTACAGGGGGTCCCGGGGAGTGTGTCAGTATTTACAGGGGGTCCCGGGGAGTGTGTCTGTATTTACAGGGGGTCCCGGGGAGTGTGTCAGCATTTACAGGGGGTCCCGGGGAATGTGTCAGTATTTACAGGGGGTCCCGGGGAGTGTGTCAGTATTTACAGGGGGTCCCGGGGAGTGTGTCGCTATTTACAGGGGGTCCAGGGGAGTGAGTCTGTATCTACAGGGGGTCCTGGGGAGTGTGTCAGTATTTACAGGGGGTCCTGGGGAGTGTGTCAGTATTTACAGGGGGTCCTGGGGAGAGTGTCAGTATTTACAGGGTGTCCCGGGGAGTGTGTCAGTATTTACAGGGGATCCCGGGGAGTGTGTCAGTATTTACAGGGGGTCCTGGGGAGTGTGTCAGTATTTACTGGGGGTCCTGGGGAGTGTGTCTGTATCTACAGGGGGTCCTGGGGAGTGTGTCAGTATTTACAGGGGGTCCCGGGGAGTGTGTAAGTATTTACAGGCGGTCCCGGGGAGTGTGTCAGTATTTACATGGGTCCCAGGGAGTGTGTCGCTATTTACAGGGGGTCCCGGGGAGTGTGTCTGTATTTACAGGGGGTCCCGGGGCATGTGTCAGTATTTACAGGGGGTCCCGGGGAGTGTGTCAGTATTTACAGGGGGTCCCGGGGAGTGTGTCAGTATTTCCAGAGGATCCCGGGGGAGTGTGTCAGTATTTACAGGGGGTCCTGGGGAGTGTGTCAGTATTTACAGGGGATCCCGGGGAACGTGTCAGTATTTATAGGGTGTCCCGGGGAGTGTGTCAGTATTTACAGGGTGTCCCGGGGAGTGTGTCAGTATTTACAGGGGATCCCGGGGAGCGTGTCAGTATTTACAGGGGGTCCCGGGTAGTGTGTCTGTATTTACAGGTGGTCCTGGGGTGTGTGTCTGTATTTACAGGGGATACCAGGGTGTGTGTCACTATTTACAGGGGGTCCCGTGGAGTGTGTCAGTATTTACAGGGGGTCCCGGGGAGTGTGTCAGTATTTACAGGGGGTCCCGGGGAGTGTGTTAGTATTTACAGGGGGTCCCGGGGTGTGTGTCAGTATTTACAGGGGGTCCTGGGGAGTGTGTCAGTATTTACTGGGGGTCCTGGGGAGTGTGTCTGTATCTACAGGGGGTCCTGGGGAGTGTGTCAGTATTTACAGGGGGTCCCGGGGAGTGTGTCAGTATTTACAGGCGGTCCCGGGGAGTGTGTCAGTATTTACATGGGTCCCGGGGAGTGTGTCGCTATTTACAGGGGGTCCCGGGGAGTGTGTCTGTATTTACAGGGGGTCCCGGGGCATGTGTCAGTATTTACAGGGGGTCCCGGGGAGTGTGTCAGTATTTACAGGGGGTCCCGGGGAGTGTGTCAGTATTTACAGAGGATCCCGGGGGAGTGTGTCAGTATTTACAGGGGGTCCTGGGGAGTCTGTCAGTATTTACAGGGGATCCCGGGGAATGTGTCAGTATTTATAGGGTGTCCCGGGGAGTGTGTCAGTATTTACAGGGTGTCCCGGGGAGTGTGTCAGTATTTACAGGGGGTCCCGGGTAGTGTGTCTGTATTTACAGGTGGTCCTGGGGTGTGTGTCTGTATTTACAGGGGATACCAGGGTGTGTGTCACTATTTACTGGGGGTCCCGGGGAGTGTGTCTGTATTTACAGGGGGTCCCGGGGAGTGTGTCAGCATTTACAGGGGGTCCCGGGGAATGTGTCAGTATTTACAGGGGGTCCCGGGGAGTGTGTCAGTATTTACATGGGTCCCGGGGAGTGTGTCGCTATTTACAGGGGGTCCAGGTGAGTGAGTCTGTATCTACAGGGGGTCCTGGGGAGTGTGTCAGTATTTACAGGGGGTCACGGGGAGTGTGTCAGTGTTTACAGGGGGTCCCAGGGAGTGTGTCAGTATTTACAGGGGGACCTGGGGAGTGTGTCAGTATTTACAGGGGGTCCTGGGGAGTGTGTCAGTATTTACTGGGGGTCCTGGGGAGTGTGTCTGTATCTACAGGGGGTCCTGGGGAGTGTGTCAGTATTTACAGGGGGTCCCGGGGAGTGTGTCAGTATTTACAGGCGGTCCCGGGGAGTGTGTCAGTATTTACATGGGTCCCGGGGAGTGTGTCGCTATTTACAGGGGGTCCCGGGGAGTGTGTCTGTATTTACAGGGGGTCCCGGGGCATGTGTCAGTATTTACAGGGGGTCCCGGGGAGTGTGTCAGTATTTACAGGGGATCCCGGGGAGTGTGTCAGTATTTACAGGGGGTCCTGGGGAGTGTGTCTATATTTACAGGGGGTCCTGGGGAGTGTGTCAGTATTTACAGGGGGTCCTGGGGAGTGTGTCAGTATTTACAGGGGGTCCCGGGGAGTGTGTCAGCATTTACTGGGTGTCCCGGGGAGTGTGTCAGCATTTACAGGGGGTCCCGGGGAGTGTGTCAGTATTTACAGGGGGTCCCGGGGAGCGTGTGTCATTATTTACAGGAGGTCCCGGGGAGTGTGTCAGTATTTACAGGAGGTTCCGGGGGTGTGTGTCAGTATTTACAGGGGATCCCGGGGAGTGTGTCCGTATTTACAGGGGGTCCCGGGGAGTGTGTCAGTATTTACATGGGATCCCGGGGAGTGTGTCAGTATTTACAGGGGGTCCCGGGGAGTGTGTTTGTATTTACAGGGGGTCCCGGGGAGTGTGTCAGTATTTACAGGAGGTTCCGGGGGTGTGTGTCAGTATTTACAGGGGGGTGTCTCCCTTTTCCCCGTATTTTATCCTCTCTGCCGCATCCGCCCCGACCCTCCCGGGGCCGCTTCCGTCACTTTCCCACCCGTCTCCCGCTCCTTCCATCTCCCCAGTTTGCCCCCTCCCTACCGTAGCGAGGCGGATTCCCAGTGCCTGCGCCGGTGCCCCACTGGGCAGCCTCCGGGAGAGAGCCCCTCCCACCGGCCCTCCCCTCCCGTCCCCTCCCATCCCCTCGGCTGAGAAACGAAACCGCTGCCTGCACCCGGACTGACCGGCAGAGATGTCATCTTCGAAGCGGCTGAACCGGGTGAGGAGCGGGCGGTCCTCCCACCCGGCCGGGGGCTGGGGGTGTGTCGGGGCAAGGGGGAGACCGGCCGAGCTGCTGATGGGGGTGGGAGGGGGGCATCTCACAGCGGAAACCCTGCAGCCTCCCGCTTTCACTTCCTGAATGCGGAGATGCGACCTGAACCCGGGGGAAGAGGCAAAGTGCTGATGCGGGGGGAGAGAGAGGGGGACAGAGGGGTGTGGGAGAGAGGGACAGAGGGGTGGGGGAGCTAGGGGAGGAGTGCCTCCGAGGGTCCGGGTCAAACGGCCGAGGAGGAGGAGGAGGAG